>NC_051452.1:838621-846238 GCF_001649575.2 Kryptolebias marmoratus | reverse complement strand
TGCACACAGTTGCAGCGCCTCCTACAGGAAACTGGTGGAGCTACGCAGAGAACCACGCCGTTCAGAAGCCTCGTTTGGATTCATGTTTTTATAAAACACTGAGGTCCGGACCTCGGGGGAATCAATGGTAGCTACGACCCTGCCTGTGACCCTGACCTTTGACCCCATGAACCTTGAAATCAACAGGCATCATCTTTGACCCTTGAGGTGTCCAGCTGAGCAGTTTAACATTCCTATATGGTCCTGTTGCTGAGTTAGAGCACTAGGTCTCATAAAACAAAAAAAAAAAAAATCCAACAAGGGAACCCAAAACACCAAACTAAAGATCAGGCCTTGATTGTACGTTCACTTTTATTTCTTTGCCGACCGCAAGGATACAAGATATCTCAACTATTGTCTCATTCAGGGTTTTATTTTTTGGACAAGTCAAACAAATTCTGGGTTTTCAGTTTCGTAACATACAGTATACTGAGTTTGGCAGAACGTCCATTTTGTTTAAACAGCTTTGTTTTTCACAATGTTCCAACTTTTATTATCGAAGTTGTCGTTTCAACTGGTTGAGATGTAACACGAGTCCTAAAAGAAGTGGTCCGAAACACAAATATAAGCACATGATTTGCTTTCAGTGTGCACAAAACCTCTGGACAAAGGCAGAAATTTATGAATAAAAACATAAAACTCGATGATGTCCAAGGTTCACCGAACAAATCAAATTTTTTCCTTTTATCTGTGATGTGAATAGGAGCCTCGTTTTGATAAAAAAAATTAAAAATTCCTTCAGAGAATCAACCGAATAAATCACTTTTGTCTTCATAGAAATGAAATAAATAAAATAAAATGACTGAATACTTTAGTTTGTTTTTTTTTAAAAAAAAGCACGATTTGTAACCAAACAAAAAGGAAATCGAAATGCAGAAAAGGAGGCATTCAAACAGAACCGACGGCTTTGTGGGTTTTTTGTTTGTGCAACGATGTTAAGGTCAGGATGTGAAATTGTGGTTGCAGGTGCGAAACAAGTTCCGACTAAATGTTAATGTTGGTTTTATAATTTACGATACGCTCTAAAACTCACTTGGGTCCAATGTAGGACTCCAGTCGACAAACCATTTTGTTTCTAAATCTGCTCATCTTGAGTGTTTTATTGTGGAATTTAGGAAACGTTGACATTTTCAACCAAGTTTTGTAATCACTTCTATGGAGTTTGATTTGGCCCCAAAAATTTCAATCTTTAAAGTAAAATAAATTGCCTTAAAGCAACCAAATTACCATTTCAGCAGGCAAAAAAACATTGGTTTGCAAACAAAATATTGACAAAATTGTGTAAATTATCATTTTTTATTTGTTTGACCAGTTGTGTTTTAGCTCTCTGCCAAGGCTTTTACTCTGAAAGTCGCTTTTTGCTTCATTATGAGTCGATTTTCGCGCAATTAAACCAGGTGTGTTTGTTTTTGGTGATTCCGAGATGCGCGCCGGCTTTAATAGCCAAACAATAAGTCCCTTAATTTCACAACAGGTAATAAAAAAAAAAGCGGTGCACTTCATTAATGAATCACAGGCGTCGTCCATCGGGATTACCTTTTCCCCGTCCAAAGTCTCGCCGTACGTTTTGATAAGAAAGCCACTTCTGGCATCACCGTCACTCTGCTTGACTCCCTCTCCCAGGATGGATCCCTTCAAGACAAACGTGTACGAAAACCAAGAGAACCTGGAGAACGAGTACCTAGAGCCAGATCGCGCCTACCAGGACCCGTCGCCGGGTGTCTACGAACTCGTCCAGGAGGCGCCGTACGAGGAGCCCTCCCATCCGGAACCGGCGTACGAGAACACGCTAAGCGCTGATGGAGAAATACCCGCTGCCCTTTCCCTGCGCCCGGACCAGCCTCCTGCGGAGGAGAGGCGAGGCAGTTCGTCCTCGTCTTCGTCCTCTTCTCGTGGCGAGGAGGTGGCGAAAGAGATGCAGATAGAAGAAGAAGAAGAAAAGCTGACAGTGACCCTGGAGAGCGTGGCAGAGCCGAACCGGGATATGGAGTCTCCAGAAGTGAAGGTGGAGGATGGAAACCCATCACGCAGATCCTCCTCATCAGCCTCTGAGAAGGAGCAACCTCCTTCCGAGGACAATGGTCCTAAGATCACCCTTTTTGCTAAGGTAGGATGCCTGCAGGTTTCTTGAACCGACAACCCTGCTTTTCTGGTGTGAAGGTATTCACATGCCATTTGCTCAAAAAAAAAACAACAAAAAACAACTAACTAAAAGTCAGAAACAACCACCTCAGGATAAATCTAACCCCGGCTAGACATTGTGCAGCACTGTTCCAGACCATTCATCTGTTTGTCATCAAGAAAAGCCATTTCTGTTTGGGGACAGGAAGGTGGTGCACGGAGGGGGTGGGTGTTCTGTTTCTAAATATAAGTTAAGTTGAGCCGAGGAGAATGCTCTGAGTCAGAGCTGGGAGGTAGTTCCCATCGCATGTCCTTCCAAACATGATCTATTTATTTATCCATTGTAAAAAACAAGGGCGTTTGTGTTTGGTCAACTGTTTCTTTGTTGTAACAATGCTTCTCGGCAAATACATCTTATAACGTTGGAAAGCCTGTTGTGCCTCTTTTACACGGGCCCTAATTCAGAAGTCCGGCTCTACTCAGCTCGGCTCGGCTCGATAAAGAATGCATCGCGTTTCCACCGGCCTAGCAGAGGAACGCCTCCTCGTGTTGCGGGGGGTGGGGCTACCGAAACTTGGTGCAAGTTGTGTAAACAACGGAAGCGCTATGGACAACGTTGGCCCTGTGTTGTTGCTGTTTTTTAAACTTATGGGGATTCTCCTGAGACTTCAGGAAGAGAGGCGCAGTGGAAGAAATGCTCTGGATGCCGCCATTGTTGCGCGGAGTAGGACAGCTGTTATCCGCCGGAGATTTCAGGCTTTACAGCGCCTTCAGCTGGGGGACAGACGGCAGAAACGTTGCAGGGTAAGCTAACGCTGTTGGTTATATTCCTACCTTCGCTCTTTATGCTTGCATCTGGTCACACCCACGACCAATGAGTGAACAGGAGCGAAGCTTGCGCCACCCACTCCGAAGCAGGGACCGACCTTGAAAAAATGCAGATGTAAACGCACGCAAAGCGAGCCGAGTAGAGTGGAGCTGGGACCGTTAGGGTCCGTGTGAAAGGGGCATTTGTTTCCCCTTAAATGGAGCCACATTTGTTTGGAAAATCCATTTGTGGGTCGAGCAGCAGAGTTGAGTATTGGGGTTGCCCCTATGAAAAAGTTGCCAAATCTTCTCTGCCATACAGCTTTTTCTGCCATTAGCTCCTGTTTGGTGTTGTTTATTGAAATGGATGATTGAAGTCTGAAAAATCAAGACATCTTGGCAATTTAACAATTTATTTATTCAACAATAGCGTGTGGAAGAGCCATACACAAGCCACAACAGCCTGGCACCTCGTACTCGTGCTGCTCACCAGCTCGGTCATACACGGCTGTGGGATGGTGCCCCATTCGTCAGCCAGCATTTGTGCATTTTCAGTGGACCTCTTTGGTATGGAGGGAGCAATGTTGAAAAAAAAACACTGTGAGATATTTCAAGAATATCTATCAAGGCTTATTTAGGCATGCAAACCCAGAGTGCTGGAGGCAATGCGGTTCAACAGAAGCAAATCACTACCCCGTTTTCTGGGATTGCCCCATGTTAAACAGTTACTGGGCCGGCGTCATTAATGTGTTAAATGAAGTGTTTGAAATTCAAATAATGTGCGATTTTTTAAACTTTTACTTGGGTCAGCTAAGAAACTCGGAAAAAAAGGGGTGATATCAGGCAGTTCAGTTAGTAAGACAGCGATTACGAGAAGGTGGGTGAGGCCAAACCCTCCACAACTAGAAGAATGGTTCTAAGTTATTCGGGAAATCTATAAAACGGAGAAACTGACATAGTCTTTAAGAATCCAAAACGACAGATTCTATGAGATCTGGAACAAATGGAATACATTTATATCCCCTGCTCAAGTAGACTTTATACCAGGGGTAGGCAATCCTGGTCCCCCAGGGCCACTATCCTGCATGTTTTACTTGTTCCTCTGCTCCAACACACCTGATTTGAATCAATGGCTGATTAACAGATTTCTGCAGAACATGAAGAGGTAATTTAACCACTGAATCAGTTGTGTTGGAGCAGAGAAACAAGGAAAACCTGCAGGATAGTGGCCCTCGAGGACCAGGATTGCCCACCCCTGCTTTATACGATTCCTCCAGGTTTGATCCCTGTCTTTCGATTCCATATTCTTCATTTACTTGATCGATTTACCTGTACTGTGAGTTCTTAGGTTCATGTGTAAAGTTTTGTTCCATTATCTTCTTTGTTCTCATCATTGCAAAACAAAACAAAACCCAAAAAAAATGAGAAAGGACTAAAGAGTATGTTACGTGAGATGTCAATTTGCCTTTTTCGCATAAAAAGATAATTTAAAAAAAACAAAATTAAAAAGTCGGTCATCGTGGTTGTGTTGGTCACTCTGTAACAAACGTCGCACCCGAGTTGATCCGACAGGAGTTCAGTGGGGTTGAGGTCGGGGTTTTTTTGGTCTAATTGTCTAATAACTGGATGTAAACCTCTGTACTTTTGACCTTAAACCCTTTGAGGACTACGGGAGCGCCGGCGCTCCCATTTGCATACATATTTTCAAATGCCGGTAGAATTCGAACCACGTAAGGTAGAGGAATAATTGTTTTTTGCATATAAAACCGTAAGAATTGCACTTCCTTTTTGTTTTTATAAAATTGGCTGTAACTTTGAAACTAAGCACCGAAAAAACTCCAAATAAATTGTGTTCGGTTTAGAAGGCTTGTGTGCAACTTTTTTGTGCTGACAGTTTTGAGAAATAAAGTTACCCTACTTTCATATTTACAAAAATATGCCAAATAATTATAAAACGACCGCAGTTCCTGTGATTGTTTTTGCACATTTAAGCATTTTAATTAGTTGTTATGGACTAATGGCGTACAAACTTGGAAAATAAGGATTATAAGGATTTTATTGATGTAAAGAACATTGGAATGCTCCTAATAATGACTCTGCAGCATCCAAAAATGTAAAAAAGATGCTCATGCGGAGCTTTATAATGGTAGTCCTCAAAGGGTTAAAATAACTGATCGCCATAGCTTGCTGACGTCTCACACTATCTGCAAGATATTTTACTGGTTCTAAGCAGATCTAAGCAATTTCAGCAGCTTTTTTAAAGAGCGTAACTCACTTTGTCAAGGACTCTGAGATATATATAACTCAACGAAAGATAACAGACATTACAGTACCACTCATTAACATTTAGACCTACAAACCTGACAGAATGCTATCACAACACTGATTAATTATTTTACTGCTTACTTAACGAGGCACATTAGTTGTACTGAGATATATGTAATATTTAGGAGGCCAGTCTATTAATAAACTAGAATCATTCAGAGTACAACCTCACATGTAGGAGCAGGGGCAAGTTTTAACAAAGGGGTTACCTGTGACCTTTGACCCCATGAACCTCAAAATCAACAGGCATCATCTTTGACCCTTGAGGTGTCCAGCTGAGCAGTTTAACATTCCTATATGATCCTGTTGCTGAGTTATACTACTAGATCAACTGTGATGTTGACCTGAAATCAATAGTGATCACCCTTGACCTAAGATAGGGGTGTCAAAATTAAAAATTTGGTCCCAGCCAAGGGCCAATCGTGATCCGTATTTATTAAAAATGACATAAATTAATTGGTTTTAGATGTATTATGTCAAATCATTCATATAGAAATATCAATGACCTTTTCCCAGTTGCAGATTATACAGAATTTAGAGCAAACAGACTTTAATGAACTCAGACAAATAGATCAAACTTCATAAAAGCTCATCATTAGCTGTCATTTCTTACGCCTCACTCAGCTTTTAAATGAAGTTTTTAACATTAAAACAGACAAAAACCTGATCACACAGAAATTAAAACTATATATTGTTGGCTTCTAAGTCACTGTCGAGAGAAAACTTCAGTTTTTTTAAGCAAAATAAGAATCAGAGACTCGGTCTGAACCAGACTGGAGGGCCGGATGAAACGTTACAGAGGGCTGGATCTGGCCTGCGGGCCTTGAGTTTGACACGTGTGACCTAAGAGGTGTCCAGCTGTGCAAGTGTGCTACCGAAGGCATAGCCTCCTTGGTGGAGGTAACAACTAAATAAGCTAAACTCACAATATAAAATATGAATATAAATTAGTATTTACATACAAATACAAGCAGATTAAAAGGTCAGGATTTAAAATTAAATATTAGCTTTTCAACTGAATATGCCCCAATTCAAACTCTAAATGTCTTAACTTATAAAACTGCATCACTTCTTCTAGAATAAACAATAAAATATTAGGTTGAATGTTAATTTAAACAATAGTTAGATCACAGAATCAACCTGTCTGCGTAATATTGATATTTTTTTTATTTAAAAACTTAAGTCAGGCAACATATGTGCTCAGGCTGTAGGTCAAATATTTCCTCTGAAACTCTGATTTTTGGATCGTGCTGAAGTTCTTCCCACTTTTCAGTCAGAAGGCGCCCCCATATCATCACACCACCGCCCCTGTGCCTCGCAGCTCAACTGTATAAATGGAAAGGGGGGATAAAAACGGAACGACTGATAGACCAGATAGAAAGCAGCCGGATGTACGAGGCCTGGTATGAGAAATTAAAGCTCCAGTTGCTGTTTCAAACTTTAATTTCTCAGATCACAAAGGCTGTCAGCGTCGACAGATCCCTCGATTGGCACTTTGGTGCGAAACGTCTAGGTTCAAAATGACCACATTACATAAAAAAGGAAATAACTGTGAGCAAGAGCTATGACAGTCGTTTAGGAGAAGTTAGCATTATTGTCTGTGAAGACAACCAAATGCTGGTTTACCAAACGACTCCTTGTCTCTAAACATTTGCTAGAAAAGTTTCTAAAGAGCTGATAAAGAAGATAAAAGTATCATTCTTTGGGGGAAAAAATGCATATTGCCCACTGCTTTTAGTTTTAAAGAATCTTTGTGTGATCTGTTTGTGTTTAGAGTATGTGTTGGGGAGGATTCTCAGCTACTACCACATCCAACTTTAGCTTAATATCTGTAAAATTAACCGCACAGCAGCCATTTTTATATCCTGACTGCAGATCCAGTGGTTACTTTCTCTCCATTACGATGTGTCCAACAGGCTATGAGATGTTTGGCTAATAGAGACAAATTCTATGATCGACAGGGCTTTAAATAACGCCAATTAAGACTGTACGTTATTAAAATTATGTTTTTATTACATAATGGTGCAACCAGGGCTGTAGCCGACTTTAAAAAGTCCTGAGATCCAACCACTCATTATCCCCCTGCACATCAGTTACAATGAAGACCAAAACTGAATTAAAATAGGAGCATTTATTTAAAACAAGTGACTTGAATGTGTATATGACATGTATTTGTAAATCCATGGGGATCAGCCTCATCTGAAGCAACAGAGGACTCAGGGCACAACCATGATGACTCACTGAAATGACATGAATTAGTTTATATGAATGTTGATTCAAAACACAAGATTTTAGCAGAGATTTCACCTTTTTATCAAATACCAG
>NC_051452.1:827557-836581 GCF_001649575.2 Kryptolebias marmoratus | reverse complement strand
CTATTTTTTTTTCTGTATTGCTTATACCATTGCTGATTTGACTACTGTTGTGATTGTAAATAAATAGCTCTGGATTTGCGTTTCTGTTAAATTCATGGTTGCTATTATTTAAATTACAATAACTGACTATTTTTGACATTGCATGATAAATTACATGCACTATTGGGCTCATCTTACCCACTAAAAAAATTTATTTCGTTAGTCCTCAGCATTGTTTATATAGCCCTGCGCCTTTAAGAATAGTGTAGCAAGATGGCGCCGCTTTCGCCGCACCTCGGCCCGAGCCTTTAAAGCGGCGTGTCATGTCTATCCATATAAGTCATTGGTAGCAAAGCTGCGCTCTTCTTCGTAGACATTGAGTTTGGCTGCAGCTGCACACAGTTTCAGCGCCTCCTCCAGGAAACTGGTGGAGCTACGCAGAGAACCACGCCGTTCAGAACCCTTGTTTGGATTCAAGTTTTTATAAAACACTGAGGTCCGGACCTCGGTGGAATCGATGGGAGCTACGGCTCTGGGTGCAACGGAAGTAATGTAACATTGAAGTAGCTGTATCACAAATGAAGCTGTGATCCAGTTGTGAATTTTCTTTACATTTAGATGAAACTGGACAGGAATGTACTCTGTACAGTTGTATATTATGATAAAGGTTCCCTGTAATTTATGAATTCGGCTTCAGCTGTTGAGATAAGATCACGATATGGGTGAATAGATTAAATAATGTAATGACTGAGGTATAATCAATCTGCTGCTCGGTCAGTCGGACCTGATGCCCCCCGCTTTCACAGGAGCTGAAGAAAGGTTATCACCCCTCCTTATTCTTATCTATCTGCGATAGGTACAAACGGTATAATCACGCTGTCAGTAAACATTAAATGTAATGTTACCCTGGAGCAAAGGCAAACATGTGACCCTTGGGTGCTGACGAGTCCTAGAAGGTAACGGTGACTCTGCGTGATTCAAAGTCACCCAGTTCTGAGTCAACGTTGTTCACGGGAAGACGAGCACTCTGACTGTTTCCTCGTTACGTTACTGCTTCCAGGGGGTTATTTTTTGCCGAACGCAGATCCGCCCCCGCCCTTGCTGAGTCCTAGGGTACAAATTAAACCCCACACACACACATACACACACACCTTCCCTCTCCGTCCCTGGCGTTTGTCCCCGAGCTGATTCCCTCGCAGACCTGGAGTCGAATCTGCTGAAAACTTGAGAAAAAAAGAAAACACCAAAGCAAAGTGGGGTTTTCTTGACCATGACGGATGCTGCCGCCGAGGAGGACAAGGACCCTGATATTGAGTTATTTGTCAAGGTGGGCTTCTTTAATGTGTGTATTTATTAACATACAGTCTTGACTTCCACATAAAATATCTGCTTTAGACATCGCCTGGGACTGTTGATATTTTCATGTAAAAAAAAAAAGTAAAATTACCCACAAAATGAGCTCTCAAACGCGGGTCTCCTTTAAGCGCACGCATGCCTTGTTGTTGTTGTTGAGTGCAGATTTTCCACGCGTTAACCTGACACCCACGTGCGCCGACAATCTCTCTCTTTCTCTGCCCCACTGAATTATTTCTGGGGTCCTTTCAGCGCCGAGACCAGCAGCTTTAAATAGTCTTAGGTTATCATCCAAACACATATTGGCATGCGATAATAGTTATGCCCCTGTGTGTGTTAACAGGTTCGAATATGCATTTGTGTGCCAATAAAACACCGATACGTATCTCAGATTAGAATGTGAATATAGTAGAGATAAGTGTCTTTAAAATGATAAAATAAGAGTTTGATTTATTGGAAACGTATTTCATCTTGAGCAGAGAGTTAATGAGCAAAATGGTCAAGGCCAGCTGCCTTTTATGTTAAGATTTATTAGGTTTAGAATATATATATATATATATATATATATATATAGGCGATATGATAAGGGTTATCGGCTTAATGACCAGATTTAGTGACTTTTTGGAGCATTCCGCAACAACATTGCTGGGCTTTTGTAACCTTTTCTTGCTGACGTTTTTAAATGTTGTCTGTATGATATTGTTCCATAGAAAGTAAATGTATCAGAACATGAATACAATAATGTAACGTTAACGGTTTTAGCTTGCGCATGCTGTTGAAATAAAGGGAAACAGAACTACTTAAACTAGCATTACATTGTTTGCAAAATTGGTAGATTCCTTTTTTTTTTTTTCGTGCATAAGGAATTAAACCTAGCATAGTTTGAAATGAATACGTGGAGATACAAAAAAAAATAAAAATAAAATACACCAGGTAAAGTTAGTGTTTCCTTGGACTGACAGACAAATATCAAAGCAGAAAAGAAAACGATAGGATTTCCACGGCGTATCGTTTGAGTGTCAGAACCAGAGGTTCAAACGGGCAGTGAGGCGGCTAATGGGAGCCGTGTGGATTATTCATGTTGGACCCGGTGTCTCGTTACAGTGTCCCGTTGCAGCTTTGCTCCGCGCGCTCAGACCCACAAACATGTTTCAGTCGATGCGACTTTGGATCGGCGACAGCTCCCCGTAGCACTTTAGTCCTCGCAACGCCCAGTGACCCAGCGGTGTGGAGTGAAGTTTGGCAACATGTGACCACAAACTATGTTTACCAGAACGCTCACACACACACGTGTTTGTTTTCTTACGTTAACGGGGACATTCCGCTGAGACGCTGCTTTCTCGTATTTACTTACAGTTCATAAGGACAGGAATCACGTAGCTTGCAGTGTATTCAGACCCTCCAGGATTTTACAATGTTGTGATCGCAACTATTAATGCGAAATCAAGCAACTTTTTGCAACTTTGCCCAAAACACCGCAACTTTCCCGCAACTTTAACCCAATATTTATTGTTTCTAAAGTGATTCGCCACCGTTTCTGCGGTCTTGTCTCTTCTTCGTGGGTTTTTGTAGCGTGGAATACAAAATAACCCCGAATAACTCAGGAAGAAGACACGTGACGTCACTTCCTGTTAACATCAGAATGCCGGGAGCGTGCAGGAGCAGCGACCGAAGCCAAAATCTGCGCTAATGCTTCACATTTGCCCACAAAGACTTGAGCAAACCAGTTTCCTCCCCAGCTGCAGCTGTTTTGCACGTCCTGCAGTGTAATCATGGAACATAAACGCATCGACAAACACTTTGTGTCTGCAAAACATGTGAGGAGAGCTGCAGACCAGGGACAATCCAGAAATGCTCATGAATGTCAGTTTAGAAGCTATCAAAGTTCTCAAATAAAGCACCTTTTGAGAATGTCAATGTTTGTTGGGAATTATCTTACAGAACTAGGAAGGATTTTTGGTTTATATATTAAAAGTTATGGTTTTTTATTGATTTTAGTAAAAAAAAAAAATTGCAACTTTTAGGAAAATGCCCCGCAAAATCAGGCATTTTAGCCGCAACAATCACAAAAAATGCCAGCGAAATCCTGGAGGGATTGTGTATTGTTTTGTTCTGGGTGTTTCTCAACTATTTTGACTTTTTGAGTGTTTTTTTTGTGATTCGTTCTCAGTTCGTTTGTGCTTATTTGCTGTTGTGTGTCAGTAGATTTATAATATCTTCCTGTCTGCAGGGTTTGGAACAACATGCGGCATCTTTAGAGTCTCATATGGGCAGAAATACGTCTGTCCCTTGCACTCATTCTGTTGGTTTTAGCTCATTGATACGTCCACTACTAAAGCTAGACCTGATGGGATCTTATCAAAAGCAGGAATCAACCTGCTGTGTCCAACAGTGTAGCTTTTCTGTGAAGGCTAAAATTAGAAGATAAGTTATCGGTCAAACATCTTGGACAGACTGGACATAAACAGAACGCAGAAAACTAAAGGACACAAGGGAGATACACAACAGGACATTTCTCCAACATGTATATCTCTAATATTTTGCTTTTCGTGTCTATAACTACACTTAGATTTAATTTAACTTTATTTATGTGGCTTCTGAACGATGGCTTGGGGGGGGGGGCAAAATGGTTGAATATATATGCACATTTTCAATTTTATATTTTTTAGAATCAACAGGTTTTTTTTCCCCATTTAGCTTTGTTAACATTTTGCAGAATTATAGCTGATTCTAATGAACCAAATTAAAAGCAAACTATGATAAGTTATCGTATCACTTTGAGCTTTAGAAACCAAAACACTGCAACCTTTTTTAAAAAAAATCAATTTTTCTGCATCTGTCTCAAATCATGTCGCTATGAAACATTGATCGTGAGCTAAAATGACTAATAACTTAGAGGAAACTGTATACGGGCTACAGAGATTTGGGAACTGTTTATTTCTCTGTACTTTAATATGTTGTTAATGTTGCAGTACTTGCCCAAATGGGTCCTGCAACAGAGAAAATAAATCTGTTGTTGCATTATACACGCTTAGCCTCACTATTTCTTTTCAGTGCCTGTGTCTCACGGTGTGTGTGTGTGTGTGTGTGTACTTGTATTTGCTACATTGTGGGGACAGTTTTCCTAACTTATAACTTGTGAAGAGCACCTGCTCTTTGTGGGGACCAGGCTTTGGTCCCCACAAGGAGGAATGATGTTTTTGGGTTAGGGGTTAGGTTTAGGACTAAGGTGTGAATTGAGTTTAGGTTTGGTTTAGGGTTGGGTATGTACTGGTAATGGTTAGGGTTAGGCTGTAGTAATGTATGGAAGTCAGTGGAAAGTCCCTGCAAAGATAAAGAGACAGACATGTGTGTGTGTTTACAGGCTGGAAGTGATGGGGAGAGCATTGGAAACTGTCCTTTCTCCCAGCGCCTCTTCATGATCCTTTGGCTGAAAGGAGTAGTCTTTAATGTTACCACTGTTGACCTGAAGAGGTAATAATCTGTACACACTGAATGTTTTTATAGCACAACAGCAGACGTTTTATGTGAGACATTAGACATTATATGTGGCAGCTGCTCCGCAGAGCGCTCATCTGGGGACTGAATACCTGTGATGGCGCACCAGTCCTGTCTGGGGCTTTGATACTAGACTGAAATGGCCCTCAAAGCCAATAAAATATATGGCAAGAAATCTTTCAAACTAGTGTACAATTAAAAAAAAAGGTTCAGAAGGCTAATAGGATATTAGCTAGCTTTATAGTTTATTTCAGTGGCGGCTGGTGGAGTTTTCTCCAGGGGGCGCTATAAATCCATAATAGTATGATATTATATGATATGTCTATTATGTGATACCTTAATATATGTTTTGGACCAAAACATATGTTTTGGTCGGAAATACGTCACCAATGAACGAAACAACTTTACTTATCATTAACTATAAAATATTTATCTTACACTAAAAATATATATACATATATTTCGAAATATTTTTTATTTTACTATTTATTTTTTTTACGTCTTACTCAAGGTAATGTGAGTGGTGGGGCGGCGCCCTTGCGCCCTCTACTGGCCAGCCGCCACTGGTTTATTTATAGGAAATCCTAAAGAAATGTGAACTTCTGCTCAGGAAACCAGCCGATCTTCACAATCTGGCCCCAGGAACACATCCGCCGTTCCTCACCTTCCAGGGGAACGTCCTCACCGATGTCAATAAAATAGAGGAGTACCTGGAGGAGATGCTGGCTCCACCAAAGTAGGCCCACACACACACAAAAACACACACACACATGGAAAAAAGGGGGCCTGAATGTTGGTATCCTGTCCTTCAGGTATCCCAGACTTGCAGTGAAGAACCGTTTATCTAACATAGCAGGAAATGACATATTTGCCAAGTTCTCCGCTTACGTCAAAAACACAAGGCCGGAAAAAAATCGAGGTGAGAACCACTGAATTCGGAGCCACGCGGGGATTTATTTTCACTGGCGGCCAAATGTGATCCGTAAACAAACTGACTGTGTTTCAGCCTTGGAGAAGAGCCTGACCAAGGCCCTGGCTAAGTTGGACGAGTATTTGACGACTCCGCTCCCTGACGAGGTTCAATCGGGAGGATCCACCCGTAAATACCTGGACGGGGACGAACTGTCGCTCGCTGACTGCAACCTTCTTCCCAAGCTCCATGTCGTCAAGGTAGCCCGCTTCCTTTCCTTTCCTTTCCTTTCCTTTCGCTCAGTTATCGTCAGCTCTGTTGTCAACCGCTGTTCTTGGCAGGTGGTCGCGAAGAAATACCGCAACTACGACATCCCGTCCGAATTCGGAGGAGTGTGGCGATACCTCGGCAACGCCTACAACAGGGACGAGTTCACCAACACGTGTGCAGCGGACGTGGAAATCGAGCTTGCCTACAAAGTTGTGGCCAAGAGGCTGGGAAAATGAGTGGACCACAGCTTTATTTCTTTTTTTTTTTTTTTTAGTTGCACCATTAAAACAATACATTCAGTCTCTAAACAGGCCTAAATCTAGCGGTGTTTTAGGGAAGAGAAGCTTATTTAATAAAAAGTTTATTACTTTAAGAGAAACATCCACCTTACAAATTGTTTGGTAATGAGTATTTCTGTACTTTTTCAGAGGATAGTCTAGAAAAACAAAGAAATAACAGCTCTTCAAGTAGCGCTAATCTGGTACGCCTAAGCTAATCTACATGTATAGCTCCTTTTGTCTTTCTAAACCCAAAACAAAATAAAATACTGCAAAACATGAAGTTAATATTGTATTTAACCCTTTTAAACAACAAATATAACAACAAACGATAGCTTTTTAAGCTAATAACTAGCTAAATCCAGTGTTATTACTAAAGCCAAGACCAAACAAGCTAGCTGTTAGCATTTGCCAGGGAGAGGCCTACTTTAATTCTTTAAATCATTTTCGTAACAAATTTTAGAGTATGTAGCCACAAAATGCACACAAAGAAACCTCTTTAAATGTTTCAAACAAGTTAAAAAAATCAGAATTAGCTAAGTTGGCTAGCTAGCTATAGCTAATAAAGCATGTTAGTGACTACTTGAGTTGACCAAATGGACAGTAAATGATGCAATGCTTTAAAAAATGTACGTAAAACTTTGCTCATTTTGAAGATAGTGACAACAAAACTAAAACTAGTTGGTTTTTTCAGCTCTCAAACACATGCAAAGTCCAAAAATATCAATGGTGTGAATTAAAAAATGTTGGTTTTTATTTTTTTTGCTTTCAACTAAATGTACTTAGCATTTTTTTTAATTTATTTTCAGCTGAAGTTATGTGTGTCTAAAATCAGGAAAAAAAATGTAATTTCCTGCTGCATGTACCAGGACTAACAGACATATAAATAGTGAAAGCAGATCTCCATTCAGCCATTGTTGTTGTGTTTTCCCGCCTTTTTTCTGTTCTTTGTTTTCAACCCCTCAAACTTTGAGAGAATAATACAGACCATCTGATGAAATCCTTAAAAGTGTGCAATTAAAAATGCCATGTGTAATTACTGTTCTTCTTTTTTTTTTTGTTTACTAATAATTCGTTTTGTTCCCACACTGTGCATTGTTATCATAAAGAAAATGCTAAGAATGTGTTTTAGCCAAATTAGCTTGTCTTTTTAGGCCCATGGCTGCAATTTGACATGCTTTATCAATCTCTTGGTTGGTTAAATGTTGGATATAGGACTTTTTTTATCCCAAAAACTGATACTATCAGTCTTTATCTAAAAAGAGTCAGTCTTATTTTTAGGAATAACCATATATTGGACCATATATAGGAAAAAGTAAGTGTATTAAATGAACAAAGCACCTATTGTGTTGTTATGTGATTTAGTGTTTGCTGATGGTAGTAAAGCTTTCTAATCATGAGTGCCTTTGTGGGAATCAAGCTCACTTCTCCTGAACTTTCATGCCTACAGTTAATTTTGTGTTTAAATGTATTTTTTTCATGTTAAAAAGTTCTTCCTTTCTAGAACTGTGTGCAATGAGTACATATAAGATAATATAAGTTATGCAATAACTACAAATAATCTATATGAAAAGTAAATGTAAATCATTAAAAAAAACTGCATTTATATTCTTTCTAATGATTAGAACCATGAATTTCTGTGTACACTATTTCCCTTATTTGGACAATAAACTTATTTTCTCAGACTTGGCTTCTTTTTCTTGTTTTGGTGGCTCTGTTCAGCAGATGCATAAGTAAACAGGTCGAAAAGTTTTGTTTCGGCCTGTTTTTTCACGGTGTCAGTTAATCTTTTACGATCAGTAAACTAAATCTGAGAATATACATTTTTGAGGGGAGTTTTTCTGCACATTTTGCCTTAAATATTTGAGATCTCAACACAAAATGAACCTCCTTTGTCCCGTGATTTTCTCCTTTTCTCATTCCTGCTTCGGAACAGCGATGCATTTCCACTTTCCTCTCCTCGCTTTAGATTTTCTGTCTTCTTTTGGGCACAGAAACTTGAACAAACTCGAACCTCTAGCCACAAAACACAGTTTAAGAGGACTGTTGCTTGTAAAAGAAAGCAGAAATCAGAACATGCGTTTCCTCTGGCAGCCAGCAGATGGCAGTAAACACAAAATAATTGTCTTCAATAACAGGAACTCGGTTAGGGACCGTGCTGGTTTTTAAAAACCCTAAGATCACAATTTTTATTTTCTGCAAGAGCAGTAATAAA
Organism: Kryptolebias marmoratus; assembly: GCF_001649575.2. Lineage (NCBI taxonomy): Eukaryota > Metazoa > Chordata > Actinopteri > Cyprinodontiformes > Rivulidae > Kryptolebias > Kryptolebias marmoratus. Next base: position 828,078 of record NC_051452.1, on the reverse strand, counting down.
ACATAAATAAACAGTTTAGATTTTATTTCTCAACAAAGCTTCACAATCATTATAAAATATATATTTAGTGGCATTAAAATGATTTGTTCAAAAGATTTGTTCACCGAATCTTTCAGTTCACACAGTTTATTAGTTAATTAGCTAGTTAGTTTAATTTATTTCTTTTGTGCCGTACACCATAAAAGGTGCCCAGCCCCCCATAGGCTTATAAGACACAAATATATTTCAAAGATGCAGAGAGACCAACATCAACATCCGTCAAACAGAAACGAATCACTCCTCGGTGGCTGTTCGTTGTTTCTGCACATGTGCGAATCAGCAGTTCGTACGCTGAATGAATCAGCAGTTCACACACTGAACGAATCAGCAGTTCGTACGCTGAACGAATCAGCAGTTCTCACACTGAACGAATCAGCAGTTCGTACGCTGAACGAATCAGCAGTTCATACACTGAACGAATCAGCAGTTCGTACGCTGAACGAATCAGCAGTTCGTACGCTGAACGAATCAGCAGTTCTCAC
>NC_051452.1:823736-826383 GCF_001649575.2 Kryptolebias marmoratus | reverse complement strand
CTGAACGAATCAGCAGTTCGCACGCTGAACGAATCAGCAGTTCCCACACTGAACGAATCAGTAGTTCGCACGCTAAAAGAATCAATGGTCGGCGGCAGTTCATTTTTTCTGCACATGCGCGAATCAGTAGTTCACATGCTGAACGAATCAGCAGTTCGTTTGCTGAATGAATCAGCAGTTCATACACTAAACGAATCAGCAGTTTGCACGGTGAACGAATCAGTGGTCGGCAGCAGTTCATTGTTTCTGAGCATGTGCGAATCAGCAGTTCGTACACTGAACGAATCAGCAGTTCATATGATGAACGAATCAGTGGTCGGCGACAGTTCGTTGTTTCTGAGCATGTGAGAATCAGCAGTTCGTACACTGAAAGAATCAGCAGTTCATATGATGAACGAATCAGTGGTCGGCGACAGTTCGTTGTTTCTGCACATGCGCGAATCAGCTGAATAAACCCCGCCCCGTCCGCACGTGCACGCTGCTGCCTCGTTCAGATTTACGTCATGAGCGAGTCTCAGAACGCGGAAGTCCCGCTCCCGCTGAACTCGACTGAACCCCATAACGAACGAATCATCAGAACACAGTGATTCGGTTCAGTTCGTTCCCTCAAAAGACTCGTTCATGTACGACACAACACTACCAGTTGTGGGCTGAGCCCGAACGCGGAGGCTACGGAGCCCAGCCCAGCCCAGCCCGCCCGGACCCGACGCTCAGTCCGCTCTCGCGCGCCGACCAGCACCCACGGTTTCCTCACCGGAGCTCGGAGGCTTTCCACCGCGGACGTTACGAGAGGTGAGCCCCGGTTCGTGTCACCTTCACGCAGACGGAGCTCGTTTTTTTTTAATTAATTTTTTTATTGTTTAAGCAAATAATAGAAGGCGCTGTGTGTTTATATATACGTGTGTGTGTGATTTGTCATTGCGGTGATGTGTTTTTTTTTTTTTTGTTGGTCGACCGAACGAGGCAGGAGCGGCGGGAAGCTAACGTCAAAGCTAGCTTGTTTGTGTGTTTGTTTGTTTATCGATTTAACACATTTCACGCGTCCGCTCGTCCTTAAGAGGGGCCGCACCGAGGACCAGGAAGGCTGAAGAAGAAGGAGGAGGAGGAGGAGGAGGTCTGGGTCCCCATTGTTACGAAGCTAGCTCCTAAATGAAGCGCGTTAACGCGGCTAACGGGATGTTTTCGGGTTTTTTTTCTGGGCTCGTTTCGGAAACAGGTTGTCGAAGAAACGCGCCGCGTTCCCGTGAGTGACAGTAGACGGCTTCATCTCCGTCGAGGTGCTTTTAATTAATGCCTTTCAGCTGCACATAGCTGATATCTGTAATTCATCACGTAGCTCTTTTTTTTTCGTCGCCCCCCCGCCTTCCTTTTAAATACAGAATCTCCTTCTGCACCGGTGTTTAACACGTTTCGGTTCCCCCCGTCGACCTCCCCTTCTTTATTCGCACTTCCTTATACGCTTTATTTTTTAAACTTTAAACTAATTGTTTCGCTTAATTAGCCATGTATGATTGTTTTAATGTTTCTGGTGGTTATTCCTGTTTTTTTCCCCCCTCCACCCACAAAAACACAATGAGTGCTTTAAAAGGAGCTACAGTTTTTTAGGGACTTGAAGCTGCCAGCTTGTTATGTAATTTGATTTCAACAGTCTTTCTTTGTTTCACCTCCTTCCTTTTTTTTTTTTTTTGAGGACAAGCAAAGACTCCTGAAGCCGAATTAGGGAAATTATTTAGCGACACTGAGCGCATGAAAGGGGGGCTGGCTAATCATTACAGAGAGGCTCTTATCTCGCCGGTTCAGGCCGGCATTTCTTCACTTTGGGCCGTGTGTAGACGGCGTGCAGGGTCCTGACGGGAAACGTTTCCAGTGCGTTTCATACGTGACCCTTGCTGGCGAAACCAATTGGCCAGAGCCCGTAAAAACGACGACATCTAGCAATCCCGGCTATTAAAACGGCCTGTAATCTTTCTAATATCCCTTTTTTTTTTTTACAGTTTTAGTCACTCCGCATTGAGGATTGTGTCTCGCCGGCCTGCGGCCGTTGGGAGACTAGTTGGCGATTGTCCGATTGGCCGCGGTTCGCACGCTGAACGAATCAGCAGTTCGTTCACTGAACAAATCAGCTGTTCATACGCTGAACGTATCAGTGGTCGGCAGCAGTTCGTTTCTGCACATGTGCGAATCAGCAGTTTGTTCACTGAACGAATCAGCAGTTTGCACACTGAACGAATCCACAGTTCACGCGCTAAACGAATCAGTGGTCGGCGGCAGTTCATCGTTTCTGCGCATGTGTGAATCAGCAATTCATTCACTGAACGAATCAGCAGTTTGCACACTGAACGAATCCACAGTTCACGTGCTAAACGAATCAGTGGTCGGCGGCAGTTCATCGTTTCTGCGCATGTGTGAATCAGTAGTTCACACACTGAACGAATCAGCAGTTCACATGCTAAACGAATCAGCACGGTGATCTTTAGAAAACCCCAGCAGATGTTCCTGCACGCGGCTCGCCGAACCGCATTCTTGGCCGCGCACATTTGTTCTCTTTCTGGGGGGGGTGACAGGTTTGGACCAGTTCTTCCAGTGACATTTGCAGTTTTTCAAAACGAAACATTACGTTCGCCTCGGGACGTTTCTTTTTTTTTTT
>NC_051452.1:822393-823362 GCF_001649575.2 Kryptolebias marmoratus | reverse complement strand
TTACGTGTGCAGACATGCAAAGGAATCGAAATTACGTTTTCACCATCCCGCGGTGATACAGAAAAGACATTTACTGACACTACATACATAGAACTAAAACTAATTACTAACACAGATTCAAGTACTCAGGACAACAAAGTATTTCACATTGTGAGTTTAGAGTAATTACAGAGGTAGTAGAGAGTTGTGCAAGTGGCAATAGTGCAAAGTTTGTCCCCTGTGTTTGGAGGTAAGGCAGTTGTGCAAAGTTCTAGTGCTGTGCAAAAGTCTGGTGTTGTGCAAGAGTTCTGGTGTTGGTTGAGCAAGAGTTCTGGTGTTCTGGTGTTGGTCAAACGGGGGTGGGGGGATCCCATCATCAAGCAGCGGTTTTCCTAAGTTTTAAGCTTCCGACCCATAAAATAACAATAACAAAGGTGCGTTACCCCATCTGTTGGCTGTTTTAAACATCCAAAAATGCTAATGACACTATTAGATAAGGACATAATAACACAAACATCCATTATGCTACCCTTTTAACCAATTTATGGATTTGTAGTTCAAGTTTTTGTAACAATTATGGTGCAAACATAGCATAAAAGTGAATTTTTTTTATTGTAAGTTGATGTCTGGAGATTGTCTAAGGACCCCTAATTGGTGTTGGGTGACCCACGCTGGGGTCCCGACCCCCAACTTTGGGAATCGTCGTAATAGAGTATTTATAACACTGTATGGTGCATGAATATACACCCCCGCCCCCCCTGGATATCTAAAGATCATCATCACAACGAGTCAACTTTCAGTTTTGTCCTTTAGTGACCCTTGCCAAGAGGGCTTCCTCGTTGTTTCTGATTTATCTTGTCGTTTTTGTGGTGTTTTTTAGCGCCCGTGATCCTCGACCGTTTGCGCCAAAAGCTAATGCCGAGCGTAGCGAGGTGAGCCTCTGATTGCCCCCCCCCCTTCCAGCTTTATAAAGAGCTCTTTCAGTCACCC
>NC_051452.1:812428-822094 GCF_001649575.2 Kryptolebias marmoratus | reverse complement strand
GGAACCGGCGGAGGTTGTGAGGTGTGTGTGTGTGTGTGTCTACACTGGTTCGGAGCCAGCAGAGTCAGTAGACGAGGGGGGGGGGCTTCTTGCGATTTTAAAAGAGCTCCTGTTCTCTCGGCACGCGCTCCCACGCGGGCGCACCTGCCTTCCGTTAATTGTTCCAGTCAGATCGTAAAAGCCAAACCCGTCTTTATTTCCTAAACCACCGTCATCATCGCCTCCGAGGGATTTTTGCTCCTTCCAGCATACCTCACGTTTGTTGCGTTCTTTTTTTTTTGTTGTTGTTTCCTTGTACGAGAAACCCAGCTGTTACCTGCCGGGTTTAAAAACAGATTATTTTTTATTTATTTTTTTTTTCCTCTTCATCTGACTAATCTGGCTGTCTCAGAATCCTGCAGTATCTGTTTTAATGTGGCGTTTGAACTTTAGGGCTTTTGAAAATTTGTTTTTTTTTACGGGCGGGAATCCTAAAGCAAAGCGCCCGGCGCCGCCGAGATGATCTACCTCCCTTTTTTATTTATCGTCACGCCTGATAAAAGGCGGCCGAGCGTTATTGATTCGTCGTAGGCCGTGATCGTCCTATGTTGGAGTTATGGCTGTTTTGGTCAAAGCCGTAAAAACACGTGGCGGCCATCTTGGGTTGTCCTTCAGTAGTTCGGGTTAGGGTGATGACTTCGTTTCACCCTTGTCCAGTAACTTATGGGATATGTTGGTAACAGAGGCTTTTTTAGTTTAATTTAATTACCAAAGGAAGGATGGAAAAAGAGGATCTGAATTGCGATTTGTCTGGATATTGAGTCTTCTGTCTCACGCTTAAACAATCAGCTGGTTGGTTTTCGTATTTCTGTCCATTCAGCTGAAATAACTCCGGATTTTGGAAACTCCTATTTCTAAATAATCCGAGGCAGGGTTGCCTGCCGCTCGCCCAGCCCTTTCCAGCCTCTGTTTATTATCATAATATAATTTTCGGGTCGTTAACCCGGTCAATAAAAAGTACGCCGTGCCAACAAAACAAAAACAAAAGAAAAAGTAAACCTGAGTCAGCCGAAAGGAGTCTTGTTGAACCTGCCTGTCAGCGTCGACGCCTGCCCCCATAGAGCTTGTTTATTTATTTGTTTATTTTTTTTAAATTCGTGCTCGCTGTTGACCATAAGTAGGATTTGGCAGCTTTCAGGCGAAGAGTCGATAAATGGGGCCCAAAGTGCAGAGATTGAGGGGATTTAACGTGCTCAGCAAAAAAAAAAAGCAAATAAAAAAGAAGCCCGCCAGGCCGTTTTTTTAAATTTTTTTTTTTTTATGTCGTTTTGCGTCGTGTTGCGTAACAGCCCCGACCCGTCGGCGACGACAAAGAGGACTCTATCGAGTGGCCGTGCGCCTCCGTTTAAATGTCGTTAATGGCAGCCGAGGCGGAAGGAAGAAAAACCAAAGAGAGTCGGGGACGGCTTAACTGGTCACGAATTAACTCTAGAGTCAAACATTGAGCTCTGTCTTGGTTTTTTTTGAGTAATTAGAGTGCCTTCGTTCACTCTCTGGAAAATGCTAGTTGTCGTTTATTAAACGGGAGCTAGCAGTTAGCGTTTGAGCAGACGTTAGCTGCTGCTTGTTGTCGAATCGGGTCTCGAAAGGCGGCGGTTTGAGCAGGGAAGCCCGGACGTCTCCCTCCGCTTCCGCCTCTTCCGAGGCCAGCCGAGAGTGTCTTACCAGGTGCACGAGCCACCTCAATTGGCTCCCGTCGACGTGGAGGAGCAGCGGCTCTACTCCGAATCCCCCCCGGATAACCGAACCGAGCCACTGTCATCACAGCACGCACGACAGCATTAGCACGTAGCTTTAGCGATTGTTAAATGTGTTATTGGCGTTCGGTTTGGGTCTTCTATATCGAGAAGCCCCTCCGGTTGGAGGGATAACCCAACAGGAGTCTTTGGTGTCTTCGCTCGAAGGGGCTAGATTTTTCTTCCCGCTTCTGCTGTACGCAAACCAGCAGATACGATTTTTTAACAGCCATTAGTTCTGCCTCGGCCACGTTAGCCAGAGGCAACGATTGCGACCCAATCGTAAAACACGAAGCTAGCGTAATTATTGTCCGATGCGGCGTAACTTCGTACCTTTTTTGTGTTTTCACATCGCGGTGATGGTTACAAGATGCTGTTCTGTTTGTCAAGTAAATATTTGTGTCGTTTCAGGTAATTTAAACCAGTTACTTTTGCTGTTAGAGTTCCCTTATGGGAATACAAACAGCTGCATGTATTTTTTTTTTCATTTTTAAGAGGTTAAAACTGAGTTTTGTCCACCAATAGTGAGGTGAGCGGATTAATCTGCAGCTTATCGACCTAATATAATAATCATAATCATAATTAGATCAACATTTGAAGGAAACGCCCCAAAATCCAGACATCAGAAAGAAATATTAAATCTGCTGCGAGCGGACGATTTTCACACTCGACCAAAAATAAAAAAGGAAAAGCCTTGTTGCTTTTACACCTAGAGACTCGATGTCAGGAAATCAAACAAAGACGGCTTTAATACGTCCTAGATCTTCACTAGAAAAGATTATTTCTTAGCATTAACTTCCTTGTGTTGTGCCTTAATTCTTCAAATCGGTCCATTTTAACTGGACTTTGAATATAAACGTATTTATATTTTTGGTTTGCTGTGCCTCAAAAATCACTTAGCTTGTCGCTTAAATGTCTCTGGTTTGTTTAACATAAATAAGCACACTTTTATGCCTAAATAAAAGCTGCACAATAACGTAAAAAACAAACAAAAACAAAACCTTTTTAATCCAGGATGCTGACTAACAGTTAGCATCGACGCTAACCTAACACTGAAAACAGCATAGAGAAGCTAACGGGACTAGCGTCGCGTTTATTCCTGGAAATTTAAACCCGAATCAGCTGCTTCGACGTCTTTACTAAACTTTACTGCAGAATGTTTCAACTCACAGGAAGCTACGGCAACTCTGCTAGGACAAAAACGCAACTACTCTTGTTTTAGTGACCGCACAGATTAACGTAAACAAAATCTTTTTTTTTTTTTTTTTTTTTATTGGAGTAGCGATAGCAAAGTCGTCAACTGGCAACCTCTGCACTTTTCTTGGGTATGCTATAAAGGAATTCTGTGATTCCCTTTTTAGTTTGTTTCCTATTCATACGAGTACAGGGAAAGCTCAGAAACTTGGCGCCATTTTGGCGAAAATGTCAGTCCAAAAGTTCAATTCGACCAGAAGCGCATGCCCCTTTTTATAAATAAAAAGAAATCCAAATCAGTGCATCTGTCACCTTTTTTATTAGACATCTAGGCGAGCGTTCGTCGCGTCCCCTCTTTAACTTTGCTTCCTTTTTTTTTTTTTCTGAATGGTGTCACTCAGCACCATCTGTTTGTTTTTATGTTGAAATCGTAGTAGTTTTTACCTCCGCTTATATTTAAAAACAACATTTCCGAGCAGGACTTGTTAACGTTTATTACACTTATCACTACGATCCTGCAGGAACGGTTTAGTTTTTAGGTCGCAGCCGGAAGCGGAGCGGGATTCGTCCTTCAACGAGACGCGAGAATTCGCGTTATTAAACTTCTACTTCCCGCTTCCAAGGCGCACTGATTTCAGCACGACTGAACTCTGAAATTAAGCTCCGGCTGTGATGCAATCGCGCTCTTTTATACGCGTTTTTATCCACACCGAAGCATTTTTTTTTCTTCCGCCTCTCTGAATGTGTTTCAACTTCAGTTTTTAGCTGTTCTGGTCTCAGTTCCATGCTGCCCGCTTGTAGATTGAAGTTGTAAAGAGTTATTTTTTTAAACCATAGATGCTACATTAAGCTCCTCCCATTCTCTGCTCTTTTACCCACCGTGTGCCGTTCAGTCCCTCCAGGATTCTGCTGGGACTCCAGTTTAGTCCCGCTTAATCGTGTCATCCTATTGCTGTTGTTTCTGCACATTGAAAGGAAAAAGAAGTCTCAATCTGTTTTGGGGCCTTCGAATGGAGATCATTCAGGGTCAAAGTTCAAACGCAGTGGATATGAATTGTCTAGTTTGACGTAATCTGATGCGTTTTTTGGTATTTTTGTCCGTCTTCCTTCACAATTATAAGCAATTAACGTATGCTCAAGAATGCTGTGAGCCTTATATAACTAGTTACACAATATATTCTGTTTATTAGAGGTGTAATGGTGCCGAAACAACCACTCAACCCATTCATCCTCTGTATCAGTGGTGTCCATCCTGCAGGTTTTACTTGTTCCTCTGCTCCAACACACCTGTTTTGAATCAATGGGTGATTAAGAGGCTTCTGCAGAACACAAAGAGGTGATTTAACCGTGAAGCAGGTGTGTTGGAGCAGAGGAAACAAGGAAAACCTGCAGGATGGTGGCCCAAAGAGGACCAGGATCGGACACCCCTGGTCCACATGTTCCTAATTCGTTAACTCAGTCGAGTTAACGAGTTTGCTCACATGTCGTCCGCGAAGTAACGGTCTGTGAATTTACAGCCAATCGGAGCGACTCCTCAGCTTCAGCCCGGCGTGCAAACAGGAAGTTAAACACAGGACTTTAATTTAGACCCAATCTGATGATCGTTTTTTTTACAAAAAAATTGGTCAAAATTCAAATTATGTTGGATTTGTCTTCAAAATATGCTTGTTTGATGAGGTTTGGTACCAAATCACAACTTTTGTGTTTATGTAAAAGAAAATGGCTGCAGTTAAGGAGTAAATCGGCTTCTTAAAGGGGTATCCCATCTCGTAGCGGAACGTTTTAACTACTACTACCTCTTCGTGACTTTGAGCTGAGGCCCAAAAGAGCATTTAAAGTCCAGGGTTAAGGGGGTAACCCTCAAACAGGATTTGACATTTTGACTGAAACTCAAAACTGACATTTTTTTAAAAGAGCGCTGTAACCGGCGCTTCTCCGGTTACAGGCTGGATCCGCAGCAGGGAAGGTGGCGCGGCGCTCCATACGCTCCTCCGAGGGGCCTGATGAATAATTAAGAAGCTGGGGCCGATGCGGAGGAGTCCATTAAAATGCAGAGTTTACATCGGTCTCCATAGGAGCCGGGGTCACATAATCCGAATCGCCTAACCGGGCCGATCGCTCGGTGCTCCTAGAGAAATGGTTTGCGGCGTTGGCAGGGTCAGACGGCGAGATGTCGATCCACCAAGAAAAGCTCGCAGACGAATCGATCTAGTGGGGTTTTTTTTTTTCGGTATGACCAAGTTGAAGTCCCAACCTTTTTTAATCCGATGAAAACGGCGCCGAAAACCCGAGCGACGCGCGTGTCCGCCGACGTCTTTCGGTCCCTCGAAACGGATTCGGGACGGTTTTTTAGACGCGACTAAAAAAAGAACATTAAGTACGGCCTCGGAGCTCTGCGTCCGCGTCGGCGTTAAACTTCGGGAGCTTTTATTTTGGGAGGGGGGAAAAATGGATACCCTTTCAGCGCCGATCAATAATTGATGGCGGCGACTATAACTGAGACCCGTTTCCACGTTTAAGCTCTTAGGTTTGCTTCCCCCCCCCCCCTTTCCTGTTCATTGGCACTCTTTGTCTTATTTTTCTTTTTTTTAAGCAAATGAAAGAGGAACTCCTCGGACTTGCTTTGAATATTTCCTGAAGTGCTTTTTTTTTTTTAAAAAAAGGGAGTTATTTCCGTCTCAGATCTCAGATATTGGAGAAAGCGCTCGGGCCATCTGGACCGGTCCTCGCAGTCCGGTAGATGGACGGGTGGGGGGGGGGGGGTGAAGGTCAGATGGAGAGAGATTAAAGCCGAAGATTAGTATTTTGACAACGATGCGGTAATATTCCTTAAACCTGTAATCTCTGATCCCTGGTAAGCACACTGGGGAAAAAAATCAACCAAAAAGCAGACTCGATGCTTCTTCCTGTAAATTTCGATTAATCTTCAGGGATTAATTGGAGGACTAGAAAATGGGAAGACGCTTTTATAGATATAAAGACAGTCGGGGACGGCTTAACTGGTCACGAATTAACTCTAGAGTCAAACATTGAGCTCTGTTTTGGTTTTTTTGAGTAATTAGAGTGCCTTCGTTCACCCTCCGGAAAATGCTAGTTGTCGTTTATTAAACGGGAGCTAGCAGTTAGCGTTTGAGCAGACGTTAGCTGCTGCTTGTTGTCGAATTGGGTCTCGAAAGGCGGCGGTTTGAGCAGGGAAGCCCGGACGTCTCCCTCCTCTTCCGAGGCCAGCCGAGAGTGTCTTACCAGGTGCACGAGCCACCTCAATTGGCTCCCGTCGACGTGGAGGAGCAGCGGCTCTACTCCGAATCCCCCCCGGATAACCGAACCGAGCCACTGTCATCACAGCACGCACGACAGCATTAGCACGTAGCTTTAGCGATTGTTAAATGTGTTATTGGCGTTCGGTTTGGGTCTTCTATATCGAGAAGCCCCTCCGGTTGGAGGGATAACCCAACAGGAGTCTTTGGTGTCTTCGCTCGAAGGGGCTAGATTTTTCTTCCCGCTTCTGCTGTACGCAAACCAGCAGATACGATTTTTTAACAGCCATTAGTTCTGCCTCGGCCACGTTAGCCAGAGGCAACGATTGCGACCCAATCGTAAAACACGAAGCTAGCGTAATTATTGTCCGATGCGGCGTAACTTCGTACCTTTTTTGTGTTTTCACATCGCGGTGATGGTTACAAGATGCTGTTCTGTTTGTCAAGTAAATATTTGTGTCGTTTCAGGTAATTTAAACCAGTTACTTTTGCTGTTAGAGTTCCCTTATGGGAATACAAACAGCTGCATGTATTTTTTTTTTCATTTTTAAGAGGTTAAAACTGAGTTTTGTCCACCAATAGTGAGGTGAGCGGATTAATCTGCAGCTTATCGACCTAATATAATAATCATAATCATAATTAGATCAACATTTGAAGGAAACGCCCCAAAATCCAGACATAAGAAAGAAATATTAAATCTGCTGCGAGCAGACGGCACGCCTAAGAGTGGCGGGCGGAAAAACGGACTGAAAATTAAACCTCAACCAGACAGTTTGAACTGTAACCCCTCGCTTTTCTACAGCGATTTACGTCGGAGATAAAGAGACCCGTCACTTCCTGTTTTGTGGTGAATGTTTCAAGCTTATTGTGCGTTCCCGTTTCCATCGGTACTCGTGAACCGGGAAGTCGGCGAAGCCTTTCGTTTTTCCTCGCAGTTCCCCGAATATGAAAACTTTGCGGGGGACGTGTTTTAACGTTAAAAAAAAATACGATTTGGACGAGTGATTTTAAATGTGGAAAAACAACTTTAAAGCACGAATATCTTGACATCCTTTAAATCGGAGTTGCTCCCACTTTCCCGATGGGGTTGAAATTTACGACTTTGGACTACTGGAATGCACCCTAAAATATAATCGAAGTCTATGGAAGCTTGGGTGCCTTTTCAGTGTCTTATGAGGAGATTTTGAGAGAAAAATCTAGTTTTTATCTCAGAGAGAGACACACGGGGTGAAGGAAGACAAAGTCGCCTACGTTTTGATGTCGAATTTGGACGTGTACTGTGAAATTTTGGAAAGTTTAGGCCGCTCAGAAGTCAGCTGTAGCAGTAAAATCTCCGGAAATCCTACAACCTGAACTGGGACTGTGTAAAACTTCATGGTCACGTGAAGTTGAGCTTCCCGCGAACAGTTTAGACGCCGCGGTGCGCCCACCGTAATTGTCCTTCCGTGTTTTGCGGCCGCTGCCGTTGCCCGTTGGGACGAAACATCATCTCGGCCACAGTCGGGAGGTCGTCTTTCACAAGTTCCGTTCTTTTGTCGGGCCGAGTTTTAGGTTTCGCTTATTCTGTCCTCAATGGGACAAATCCCTTGTTTTTTTTTGTTTTGTTTTCTGCAGCAGCAGCTCGAGAACACGCCGGCTCTCTCCCCCGGCTTTGAATGATCCGAATGTTCGCCCGCCTCGATCGTCGGCCGTCGTTGTCGGCGAGAGTCGCCCGGTATCAAAGCGCGGCAGGTTAACCGATGAGGTTAAACGCCGGGACGCCGTTTATTAGAAGCCGGAGCGGCGATGGGACGTGCGTCCACCTTATCAGCCGTGCCGCTCGCAGCCGTCTCTGACCTATTTACGAAGGTGAAAGGAACCCCCCCCCCTTTTTTTTTTTTTAAAAAAAAGGCGCCGATTGTTTTCTCGCCACAGGGCGTCGGATATGCGTCTCTGTTTAAACCGAGAAAGGAAAACAAAACAAAGACGCCCGTCCCGACCTGGTTGGATTCACTTTGCAGGAACAGAAGTAAGATGGCGTTTTAAAAAAGCTGCAGGACCCCCCCTCCTCTCCCCGTTCACAGCTACATCAGCCGAATGCAGATGAGGAAGGACATCTTTCTCTCTTTTTTTTGTCCCTTTTGGCTCAATTCTGTTCGTTTTATTCATTTTTTTGATTTTGCATCATTCAGCTTTAGCGCGGATCGCCCCGAGGGACGCCGGTTCCGACTTGTTGAACTCCTCAACGGCTCCGAAAGCGCCGCAGGGCTGCCTCTCTCTCTCTCTCTCCTTTTTCTCTCTCTCTGTTGCGTCGTGAGCTAATTGCTGCCGGCACAATCGGGCCCCGAGCGTCATCCTCGCAAGATCCACGAAGCGGTTCATATATCTGCAATCGTTTTCGGGGGCTTCGTGTGATCAGTCAGTGCTTTCGATTACGCGTTGGGGACGACTCTCGACCACCGCCGCGTCGATTTTCAGCGCGGCAGCTGTAAGAATTTAACGAGCCGGAGCCGTTTTTTTTTTTTTTTGAGTTTCCCCCGAGGTCAGCCGGCCAGAAACGCTAACCAGCTGCAGGTGTCCACTTCCTGCGTGGGTTCTCTCCAAAAATCCGTCCAGATATTTCACTAACAGACAGAAACCGAGCCCACCGGTTGAAGCGCGAGCCGAAATTAGAGAAGTTAGAAGACCTGGTTCCCTTTTTTTTTTTTTCCCGTTTCCTGTTTGTGGTCCTTTGTCTCGACAGCATCCGGCATGTTGGCTCGTGGCTCATGGCTTTCTGTTTCAGAGGCTCCGACGAAACGGTCTCTTCTGTCGACAGACATCTTTAAAAGGAACCGCGCTCCGTTTTTACTCCACGTATTTACATGCGAGGACGCAGCAGCATGAGAATAAACAAACCGCCTGTTTGGTTTTAGCTGTGATAAAATAACTTAAACTTTTTTACACATACTGTCCAAACTGGATCTGAAGGGCACCGACTCAATCTGATTGGCCAGGTCTGTTTGCACGAAGGCGAACCAGCAGATCTTCACAAACGCCTCGCACAAGCACGGCGATGGAAGACTCGTAGTTCGGAAGACTCACCGAATATCTTACTGAAAATGACGAAAATACCAAAAAATAAAGGCTTAAAACCATAACCCGATTAAATCCTGCCTGGGCCTGGGCTGCTATGATGCCCTTGAATGCATCACACGAAACCAAAACAATTACTATTACTCCCGCTGCCTCGGTAATATAATATATTGCAGAATAATGATTATTTTAAAGGTAGAACAGTATGCTAAGATTACTAAAACTGTATGTATATATTTTCCCACGCAGATAAAAAATAAGGACCAATTAAACACGTCGACGGCGTCTTCCTGCTCTCGTTACAGATTTTAAACCAATATGTGATCAGCTGTTTATGATCAGAACTGTGATTTAAATAACTGTTAACTGTTCCTGAACTCTGCCCC
>NC_051452.1:811208-812116 GCF_001649575.2 Kryptolebias marmoratus | reverse complement strand
CCCCCCCCCCCCCCCCCCCCCCCGGGTTCTCGGTTTTTTTTTTTGTTTGTTTTCTTTCGTATTAATCATTCACAGCGCGGTTGGAATTTGATCCGGACGAGAAAACGCGCCGGTTAACGAACCCGTCTCTCTCTTTCCTTCAGTGGGATCCGGCCGGAGCCCCGAGAGATGTTCCCGAGCCTCCGGGATGGGCCGGTGACGCTAACGCCGACGGAGCCATGCCTCCCCTGACCTCCTGAATCCCGCCTTACTCCCTGCGCTCAAACCGGACCCCCCCCCTTCCCCCCTCCGTCTAAATCCATCATGGCGTCGCCCTTCATGTGGAAGCTGTCGTCCCAGAAGCTCGGCTTCTTCCTGGTCAGCTTCGGCTTCATCTGGGGCATGATGCTGCTGCACTTCACCATCCAGCAGCGGGCCAGCCACGAGAACAGCGCCGTGCTGCGGCAGCAGATCCTGGACCTCAGCAAGCGCTACATCAAAGCTCTGGCGGAGGAGAACCAGAACGTGATGGACGGCCCGTACGTGGGGACCATGACGGCGTACGGTGAGTCATATTTATAGACGCGAGCGTTCTCGCCGTGCAGGATTCCGTATCTGTCGGTCCTTTTCCAGCTCGACTTGGAAATTTAATTGTTTTATTTTTTTTTATTTTTGGCAGCGTCTCAGCAGAGATGGAACGATTCACTCGGCTAATATTGGCCTCTTCTTCTCGTTTTGTTTATGTAATTTTTATTTTTCACGGGACAGAAAAAACACAAACAGCCCCGTCTTCTCGCAAAACTAAAGGTTGACTTCCGGCGGTCTCACGGCGTACCTAAAATGACGTCGTGCTTGAATTCTGGAGCTGATGCGCTTTTCCACAACCCAAGCTGAAAATCGGCCACTTCCGATAACGAAATAACGGGTTC
>NC_051452.1:805179-810049 GCF_001649575.2 Kryptolebias marmoratus | reverse complement strand
CGACAAACACTTTGTGTCTGCAAAACATGTGAGGAGAGCTGCAGACCAGGGACGATCCAGAAATGCTCATGAATGTCAGTTTAGAAGCTATCAAAGTTCTCAAATAAAGCACCTTTTGAGAATGTCAATGTTTGTTGGGGATTATCTTACAAAACTAGGAAGGATTTTTGGTTTAGATATTGAAAGTTACGTTTTTTTATTGATTTTAGTTTAAAAAAAAATCGCAACTTTTAGGAAAACGCCCCGCGAAATCAGGCATTTTAGCCGCAACAATCACAAAAAATGCCCACGAAATCCTGGAGGGACTGAAATACTGTAAAAAGAGAGCAGCGTGGCGCGCGCAGGACCTTTGCGCAGGGGCGGGGACGGCGCGATTGCGTCACTGTTGGCGCACGCACCCTCGCTCGGTGAGGTAGATAAAGGTAGCAGTTTTGGGGGGGAAAACATGTATAAAAAATGGCGGAACAACGAGACCGACTCCGACAACGATGAGCGGGAACCTATCATCGCCCAGCTTTTGATGGATCTGTGGAAGAAGAACGATTTAAAAAAAAAAAAGTAATTGTTCAACCTGGAAGATTCAGCGCCGACACGGCTGCATTAGAGCCTAAAACTGTATTAGCGCCGGCTCCAGCAGGCGCCCCCCCCTTCCCCGTCGATAAGTTCTTCGTGCCGTTAATGGACCCCGCGCGGCTCGATGGGAAGCTTCATTAGAAAGCCGAGATTGGAATCGATCGCCGTCTAATTCCCAGAGAAACAACAGCATACAGTCGAGCTCCTGGAGGCGAAAACCCGGCTTAAAGGAAGGAAACGAGCTCCACCGGCTCAAAGATCCAGCAGGGATTTGCTTTTTTTTTTTTTAAAAACTGATGGCATCTTCTGGAAGGTGGCCTTTTTAAAAGCTAAAAAAAAACGAAAAACCATTGAGGTTACGCTTTCCAAGCACGTTTTCCAGGAAACGCTTTTGTTTCCCCCACACTAGGGATTGGGTTTCGCGTTTTTCGACCGTTTTTCGACCGTTTTTCGACCGTTTTTCGACCGTTCTTCGACCGTTCTTCGACGTAGCGCAACACGAAAACCCCATTTCCGAGCCTCGGTTTTGGACAGCACGCCGTCAAGAGGCTTTGTGCTTCCTGCGTTTGTTTTGATTCGATTTGTAACGACTTCCACGGAATGGTTTATGGGGGAAAAAATCCATTGAAATCGAATATTTGAAACCCCCAGGAGCTGGTTTCGGGCAACTTAAGTGTATTTCGGTAAAAATATTTGCCCATTTCCGGTCGAAACGGACAAAATAATCATTCAGTCATTCTGTCGGTTTATCAGAGGGAACATGTTGGGCGTTTTCTCCCGGCGTAGGGAGACATTATGGAATATTTCCTCTCCGAATGGCTACCTGAGTCCTTTACCTGCTGCCACCTTTAGACGAATGAAATATTAACGCTCGTCGCAGATGAAAAACGGCGTCCTCGTTACGCGCCGCTTCCTGTTAGCTGAACGTCTCCTGTGTAAATGTCCACGCGGTAGCCGCAGGTTAAAGAGTCAAGAAGGAAAAAGGCAGTAAATAAGGCCACAGAATGCCAGGCTTTAACATTTTTGGCAGCGTCGTTCTGGATATTTGTCTTTTTTCCGTCTCATTACTGTCCAGCCTTTTTTTTCCCTCTCTCCCCTGCCTGGTTTTACGGTTTGTTGTGTTCTTCTTGTCCAAAACGAACAGAGAAAAGCCTCCGTGGGGATCAACCCGGCCAACCGATGAGTTCATCTAAAGGAAAACTGGATTTTAATCCGTAAATTAAATTTGCGTAACGACGTTATTTCTTGGATGTCTGGCCTCTGTTCTGTTGGACCGCTGAGCCGTCCAACAGAACAGGGCTGGCGTAGAGCCTCAAAAATCCAGATATTACTTTAAAAATAACACTTACCTGTTATCAAATAGGTAGCTTTACCACCAATCGCGGTTAAAACGGTATTTCTTTGGTATTTCGGTGTTTAATTTAGCGAATTAGTCGTGTCGAGTCGTATGCACAACTTCATCTGCTTACCTTTTGGAAATCAAGATGGCCGCCATAGTTAATCGCCTCTAGCCAGCACAAACATGGCTACAGCTCAGTCAGTTGTACAGATATTATAGGTAGTATGGAACTAAATTTTCAGTGTGCTAGTAGCATCGAGCAGCTTTTTAGCGACAGGGATGCGTTTCGTCTGCTACAATAAACAAAAATAAACAAGATGGAGACTACTTTTAAAATTTATTTATTTATTTGTTTACAACAACAGAGGTTATGAGGAAACCGGCCGAGGAAACGGATCTCTGTAGCGGGCCGTTTATTTCCCCGAGCTAACTCCTGTAGCTTGCTACGAACGCGCGTTTCAAAACGGCGTTACCTTTTTTTTTTAAAAAAAAACGAGGGCGGGCGTGCAGGAGGTTTGAAAAGTTTCAGGAGTAGGAGGCTAATTGGAAAAATTAAGGGGCCGACCATCCACTGGGCAAAGCTAGGAGTCCAAAATTGGTCATTTCTGAAGACAATTTGTGGGAATTTTGGGGTTTTTTTTTTGGAAGGACTGGAGCTTTTAAGAAAACCAGATGAAGAATTTATTTAGGTCGTATTCAGACCTGCCACATTTGGTCCGCTTTAATCGAAGCAGAGTTCGTTTCCAGCGTTGGTCCCGGACTTTTTGTTGTAGGTGTGAATACAGTCATGTGGATCAAACAACCGGACCGAGACCCGCTTTTTGAGGCGGTCTCGGTCCGCTTCCAAACGAACTCTGGTGTGAATACAGACCGGACTACGTAAAGCATGCGCCTTTTTGGACTTCACGGGCCACCGTTGCTAAGCATCATGGGACAAATAGCATTATTGCTGCTAATGCTAACACCACCTCACGCATTTGCCAGCGCCGTTCCAAAATTCGAAGTAAAACGTCATTAAACCGACGTCGAATGAGCTGCTCTTGAATTTCAAAATGGTACTGCAATCGTACCGACATAACAAATCCAGCACGCAGGACTTCCATCTTTATTTCCAACCGCTGCCCCCGTCTTTCTGTCCAATGGGAGCAATGACCGTCACCCACGTGGCTTTGTTTATAAATTATAGTCCGCTTACACAAAAAAGCACAATGTGAATGCAAACCGCACCAAACGAAAAAAATAAAAAGTCCACTTTTGGTCCGAAACCAAACAAGCGGACCAAAGGACTTTCCTGGTGTGAATACACCCTTAGTTACCATCTCCCAATGAAGGAAACCTGAAGTTAGCAGTCTAGTAGATTTGAATACAAACATATTGACTGGAGGTTTGAAATGGACCGTCTTGGCCTTCTTTTCGGTCGGCCGTCTGAAGCGAGACGTTTCGAGACGCCTTCGAAATTCCGACGTCAAGTATCCTTTTTTTAAACGTCCCGTTCTTTTTTCCGGACATTAATCTGTCCCCCACCGCCTGGGTAAACGACACAATGCCGCACCCCCTAACGTCGACCAATCGGAAGCATCTGCAGATAAACGGGAACTCTTGTCCAATCAGTGGTCGTACGACAGTATTAGCGTGATCCAAGATGGCTCAAACTCTGGGAGGACAAAAATCACCATTTTTTGTGTATAAAATTACTTATTTTTAATTTTTTTTAATCATTACGCAGACCGGGGATAACGCGTCACTCTTCTAGGCAAACGTTTACAAAATATTTCAGGTCGATCCGCGAAAAGAAGCCGGCAAAAATGCGGCTAAATTTGTTGATTTAGCCTCTATGAGCGAGTGGGTATTCGGATAGCAGTTTAGGGGGGGAAAAAAAAACTTGAAACAAACAACATTGCCCATCTCTAATCGGACAGAGCAACACACCCCCAAAGACTTAGAAGTAGTCTCGCTGTCGGAGACGGCCATTTTGAAGGAACGGGAATCGCGGGTACCCGTATCCAAGCGTTTGCTGATTCTGCTGGTCCGGGGGGGTCTTTGAGTTCCACCGGTTCGGTAGATCAACGCAAGTCCGTCGAACTGTTCTGGCAGTAAAGGTGTAGCTCATCCATGGTCATTGAATCCTTCAAGTAAAACCGCGACAACGGCAGAACCCGATTAGGAAGTGCGTTTTTGGAAAAAGCGTCACGGCGGACGACCAGCATTAGCAGGTCATTGCTACCAGATTCGAATGGAAACAAGACGCATTCTTACCAAGATGGCGATCCTATTAACTATTCACGTTCTAAATTTTGGCCGTAGCCACCAGGTCGTCCTTCCTTAATCACCTTGTCCTAATATGGTGACTCGGCCATCTTAGGAAATTCCCCGGACCCGATCGATAAACAAATAACTCGTTTCCTTTTTTGCCTGACTGCTGTTGTTTCTTCAGGTCCAAATTCTAATTTGACTGCGCCTTCGGTTTTGGGTAACACCTGCAACTCGGCATGCAAACACACCTGAACAGGAAGAAGGAAAGTAGGAAACCTCACCTGCCGAACATTAGCGTCTTGTATGTAAAAATATTTAACATGACTTGTTAAATCGTGGAAGAAATCCGGATAAATATCAGTGTTTTGATGCGCTTTCTAAAACCTACAAACTATCATTTCTAAGGAAAAAGAAGAGGGAATAACATGATCACCAACATCCATTACATTGTGTTTGTAATGTTTAGGTCAAAGGTTCTCAAACATTATATACAAAGGTCCAAATCTGACTTTTCAATCCCTCCAGGATTTCACGGGGCATTTTTCCTAAAACATAACTTTTAATATCTAAACCAAAAATCCTTCCTAGTTTTGTAAGATAATTCCCAACAAACATTGACATTCTCAAAAGCTGCTTTATTTGAGAACTTTGATAGCTTCTAAACTGACATTCATGAGCATTTCTGGATTGTCCCTGGTCTGCAGC
>NC_051452.1:801905-805161 GCF_001649575.2 Kryptolebias marmoratus | reverse complement strand
GATTGTCCCTGGTCTGCAGCTCTCCTCACATGTTTTGCAGACACAAAGTGTTTGTCGATGCGTTTATGTTCCATGATTACACTGCAGGACGTGCAAAACAGCTGCAGCTGGGGAGGAAACTGGTTTGCGACCGCAGTGAAGTTAGCTTGAAGTTGGATGTTGGATATTCGCGCTCCGCGGAGTTAGCTGCGTCTAGCTCACAGCTGACCCCGAAACAGGAACGCTAATGTCGGATAGCCGTTCTCTGCCGGCCCCTTCTCTCACGCGCGGCGGTTCACTTAGGGGACGGCTGACCGATATTAGCGTTCCTGTTCCGGGTCAGCCGTGAGCTAGACGCCGCTAACTCTGCGGAGCGCGAATATCCAACATGCAACTTCAAACTAACGTCACTGCGGCATTTTGCTGAAATCTTTGTGGGCAAATGTGAAGCATTAGCGCACATTTTGGCTTTGGTCGCTGCTCCTGCACGCTCCCGGCATTCTGACCTTAACAGGAAGTGACGTCACGTGTCTTCTTCCTGAGTTATTTGGGGTTATTTTGTGTTCCACGCCACACAAACCCACAGAGAAGAGACTAGACCGCAGAAACGGTGGCGAATCGCTTCAGAAACAATAAATATTGGGTTAAAGTTGCGGGAAAGTTGTGGCGTTTTGGACAAAGTTGCAAAAAGTTGCGATTTCGCGGGGTTTGCTTGATTTTGCGTTAATAGTTGCGATCGCAACATCGCAAAATCCTGGAGGGTCTGACTTTTAGGTAACGTCAGTGGTCCAGAAAAACTAGCAAGAAACGAATCCTTTTTGTTAAATTTACCTGCAGTTGACATTAGAGATGCAAATCTTTCAGTGTCTTGCGATTCGATTCCGGTTTTTAGGGTCATGATTCGATTCAGAAACAAAATTTTTCTCTTCAAACGGTCCAGAGATTCTGTTTTAAATTGTCTGATTGACGAGAAAAAGACGACGTAAACGAATAAAATGTTCTGTACTGTATGAAATCATCAGTTTATGTTTAAACACAAACAAGTTTGTGCATAAAATTCTCAAACTTAAATTGACCCGTATTTGGTTAGCCTAGCTGCCTGGCGTTTTCCTTGTATAAAGAAAAAAAAAAAATCCAAGAATTATTCAAAATATAATTTTACAAAAAATGAAGCAGACTTTATTAATTTTATTTTAAACTATTTAAAAATCGATTTTGGAGCATTTTGAATCGAGTCAGAATTCCCAGGACTAGGGCTAGGAATTGCGATTCAAAATGGGTGGCGGCCATTTTGGATCCAACTTTTGTTTTTTCCAACGGGAAGAGGGTCATGTGACCCATCGAACTCATTGGGAATTTCACAAGAAAAACAACGGCGCTCTCGGTTTTAACGCGACTTTATCCTTTCACGAGTTATTTACGAGTTTCTCGCCGCTTATAAAATGTCTTCAAAAGCGTTGGATTGTCGACGCGACCCTCTTCTCCCACTTCCACTTCCTGGAAAGCGGATTGGTCGTCGTGGGCCAGCTGAAATGGTGAAATTCCCAATAAGTTCGATGGTGTCACATGACCCTTTTCCCGACAGGAAAAGAGGGGGGCGTGGCTCCTGCAGGTAAGGGGCGTTTCACTTCGGGACGGATTGCGATCGCCTGATTGGTCGGCTGCTGACGAGCCTACTGAATTGATTGACAGGTCGCCTCACGTCGAAGCTGCGTTTGATAGTAAAAAAAAAAAGAAAAAACTAAACAACAAAACAAGCTTTTTATACCTCAACAAACAAAAATAAATGACAAAACACCTGATTCTTTGCTGCTTTAGCTTATCGGCGTTAACGTGTTAGGATAGCTAGAATACGAGGTTGCATAAAAATGTATAAATTTTTTTAAACTTACAGCGCTAAACGCAGCTAGCTGGTGCCAAACACTCAAAAATCAATGAAACTGCAACTGAAAATTTGCCTCTTTTCTTTGGATTTCGACTCTCCAAGTAGTCTCTAACGTTCCCAGCTCAGTGGGATACTCCCTATACCCCAGGAGTGTCCAATCCTGGTCCTCGAGGGCCACCATCCTGCATGTTTTCCTTGTTTCCCTGCTCCGACACACCTGCTTCACGGTTAAATCACCTCTTCATGTTCTGCAGAAGCCTGTTAATCACCCATTGATTCAAATCAGGTGTGTTGGAGCAGAGGAACAAGTAAAACATGCAGGATGGTGGCCCTGAGGACCAGGATTGGACACCCCTGCCCTATACAGACACGCTCACGCTCTCACTCGCCCCATGGACTCTCTCTCTCCCCTAAAGGAGCCACATCACTCGTCCTTGTTGGCCCGGTCCGATTGGCTTTTGTGCGTTCCGGATCTAGATCAGAGTCCGGATTTTCTCACGAGATGCTTTTAAAAGCCAAATACGTGGAGGGAAAAAAAAAAATCTGTTTTAAGGGAAAAAGTCTACTAATTTTATATAAGCACACAGGTATAAAAAAAGACCCTCAGCACTATTGTTCAGCTATGTTAAATTACTGTAAATTTCCTGGGGATAAATGGGGCTAAAATGTGAGTTTTTAAAAACGACCCCCTGGAAAAAACGTTGCTGCCCCGTTTCTTTGCCCCCGCAGACCTGAAGAAGACGCTCGCCGTGCTGCTGGACAACATCATGCTGCGGCTCGGCAAGCTGGAGACCAAGGTGGAGAACATCTACAACGGCACGGGGAGCGGCCTGGCCAACGGCACGGCCGCGGGCACAGTCTCGCCGAGCTCCGGAAACCCGGAAAAAGTCAACGTGGCAGGTTGGTGTTGGATTTCTTCTTTCTTCGTCCCGTTTCTGTTTGCTTTTAACTTGGCGGGATGAAGTGTGTGTGTGCGCTCCAGTGAACGACCCACTCGCACGTCGCTTTAAGTTCCGCTTTGTTGCTCTGTACAGGTTCCTACTTGCCCGAACCTACAGTAAACATTAGAAATCTGGATTCTATACTCATGAAACAGGCCAGGGATTCCCAGATGTGTCGTCACGGACGTTCACCTGAAACGAAAAGTGGAATTTTCACCCACCGAAGCCACATAGTTTCAGTCCGTCCGTGACACGTTAGATTTAATCTGGCCTGTTTGACATTAATGGAACCTTTGGAACCTTTGGAAGGTCGCGTTTGTCTGCTCATGGAAATATTCAGAGTGTGCGATCAAACGTCCCTCAAGGATTTAAAAAGGCATACCAGATTTAAAAAAAAAAAAAAAAGTTTAATCCTATTCCTAACACAAATTGGACTGATGCAGTTAGTATT
>NC_051452.1:795065-801268 GCF_001649575.2 Kryptolebias marmoratus | reverse complement strand
ACACAAACCCACAAAGAAGAGACTAGACCGCAGAAACGGTGGCGAATCACTTTAGAAACAATAAATATTGGGTTAAAGTTGCGGGAAAGTTGCGGCGTTTTGGGCAAAGTTGCAAAAAGTCGCGATTTCACGGGTTTCGCTCGATTTTGCGTTAATAGTTGCGATCGCAACATCGCGAAATCCCCCAATTTTACTCAGTCTGAGCGGTCACGTCCCATTTCGCCCAACTTCTACATCATTAAAGTCGAGGTACGTGGATTTAAAGCTCGGAGCTCCGCACGTCTTTAGCTACAGAACAGAAGTCCAGTTGCTAGTTTTACTAGTTGGAGTTGCCATTTGGATGCTACACGTGTTAGCATCCATATGCAGTCTGATGACAGTTGCATTCAAATCATGCAGCGTGAACACAACCTAAGATCATTTCATGTTATTGGAAGACGTCTCATCGCTCAGAGTACGTGTTGAGGCTCACTCTCAGCTACTACCATGCCAAATTCTAGCTCGATATCTGTAAAACTGGCCGATTCTGAGCCATTTCTGCGCTTCCCAACGTCAGTTGGCTGAGGCGACCATCTTGAACTGGGTGGACTGGAAACAACGATCACTTGTAGAGGGACAGCCGACGCTTACTTTCTGAGAGTTTTCCTAAAATGCGTCTGGTGGTTCATGAGATATTTTGCTAACAGACGGGAACAAAAATAGAAGTTGAAGATGAAAGACGCAGATTAAACTTTAGAAAACGTGACATTTAAATTCTCCTTAACGAGGAGACATTTTAAGCTGCACTTAAGCAACTTTTTCAGGGATTCCTTGAGGCACTGCGAGATATATTAAGAAATCCAGTTTCTACGGATACTTTTTAAAGGAACTTGTCGAGGAAAAAGGAAAACCTTAGAAATTGAAGGGAACAGCTTAAGAAACGTATCAAGATTAGGACTTCAATATTCTGTGACTTTCAACAGACCGTTCAAGCGTTTACAGACTCGAGTTTTAAACGAATTTAAGCCCCGGACAAGTACGACAACGTTAACCCCCTGAAAAAGAAGCGTACTTGGATTTGCACCGAGTTGCAATTTTACAATCAAACTGTGCAGAAAAGCGTCGGCTTACAAAATAAAAGCCAAAAATATTGCCCTCCCCAAACTGTTACTAGCAAAAGAGGACAAAAAAAAAAAAAAAGCTTGCAATAAACGGGAGCAAATATAACAATGGAAAATGAGCAAACACCAAACGCGAGGCGTAAATGGTTCTAATATTTTTATCTAAAGTATATTTATGGTTTGTTTTTCTATTATTTAGCAAAAAAAGAAGCAATAATTTAATTTTTTTATGGGGTTTCAGGATAAGAAAACCCCATTGAATCTGAGCGGACTTTAGATTTGGATTAACGCGTCCTAAACGAAGCAGAGCAGAATAAAAAAACAAAACAAATAAGATGTAACAGATTGAAAAGCTTCAGAGTTCCCCAAATGAAAAAAAAAGAAAAGGAGGTGTCTGTTCAGCTCCATCTTGATAGCAGCCTCCATGAAAGGCAGGCGTGTTCCCCTCGCTGTCCAGATCCTTATCTCGGTAATTGCGTTCCAGTCAGGAAGGAGCGCTGCGGGAGCTGCCAAAGCGCCCCGCCCGCCGCCCGCCGTCCGCTCCGAGAACACGACACGGGCTTCGACGGGGACGCGGGCGTCCCTTTGTCCTACTTTCAAAGGAGCGCCTGAACGTTCAAAACTTTATCTATACGACGTCAGCTAACTATAAATACATTTACTAACCAGTTTGGCCAAAACCCAAAACCATATCGCAGATAAGCTCGAAAACTAGTACCATTTTTTTATTGTTAGATCAACTATCAGCCGACAGATTTAATCGGATTTAATTTAAATAATTTAATTTATTTGCATACCGCCCGCCGCTTTTAATGTCAAAGATTTAAACAAAGATCTCACTTGATCCGTTAGTGCTCAAGGTATACGTTTTGGATGACTCTCAGCTGCTAAAACGCCAAATTTTAGCTGTGCCGACCACGTCGTAGCCATTTTTATGATTGCTAATGAGCTCTAGACGTGCGTCTAACGATTCATCGTCGTCGTCTTTATTTATGAAGCGCTCTAACGCCGGAACAACTGAAACAAAGTGCCGAACGGCAGTAATAATTCAAAGAACGCATAAAATAAAGTAAATGGAGTAAAAGCCAATAGGAAACCCAATAAAATGACACAAATAAGCAGAGAGAAACAGAGCCAATAAAATGAGCTGAAAGCCGAAGAGTAAAAGTAAGTTTTTAGACGAATTTTAAAAATGGACGGTGATGGGGGGGCCTGTCGACAGAGCATTCCATAGTTCAGGGGACAGAAAAGGATCCATTTCCTCTAAGCTTCCGTTGACACTTGGGAACGATCAGGAGCAACTGGTCAGCACACCTGAGTGACCAAGAGGGAGTGTAGCGTTAAATAGGGCGGTTCAAGGGCGCGACGGTTCAAAGACTTAAAAACGAACAAAAGAACTCTAAAATACACCTTCACCAAGTATTCGGCTGACTAGTATTACAAGTAGGAAAATGAAGATGTAAACAAATATATTTCTTTAGGTGTAAAATCAAACTGGAAGACCCGCCTCAGCCAATTGCTGCGTCATGCGCTTCCACCGCAGCCTATCAGCATAAGGCCGCGCCTCCATCTTAACCAATCGTCGAAGCAAGCCTTCGTTTAAAAAGGACCATTCACCAGCCGAACTTCAACCCACCTCCGCCACCAGCGTCCGGCCCGGGGAAGACGCCGCTAACCCTCAAACTGAGCTTCTCGTCCATCGTTCGCGATGTCGCGATCGCAACTATTAACGCAAAATCTGGCGAACCCCGCAAAATTTGCGACTTTTTGAAACTTTGCCCAAAACGACAACTTTCACCCAATATTTATTGTTCCTGAAGCGATTTGCCACCGTTTCTGCGGTCTAGTCTCTTCTTTGTGGGTTTGTGTAGCGCGGAATACAAAATAACCCCAAATAACTCAGACTCACACGTGACGTCACTTCCTGGTAACATCAGAATGCCGGGAGCGTGCAGGAGCAGCGACCAAAGCCAAAATGTGCGCTAATGCTTCACATTTGCCCAAAAAGATTTCAGCAAAACGCTGCAGTGACGTTAGTTTGAAGTTGGATGTTGGATATTCGCGCTCCGCGGAGTTAGCAGCGTCGAGCTCACGGCTGACCTGAAACAGGAACGCTAATGTCGGCCAGCCGTCCCCTAAGTGAACCGCCGCGCGTGAGAGAAGGGGCCGGCAGAGAACGGCTGGCCGACATTAGCGTTCCTGTTTCGGGAATCCTCTTCCACAAACTTCGCTGCACATTCCGATTTTCTGGAGCTCTTATTAGGATCACGCAGGGGGGACCCGCCTCTGTCCGACTCACCCTTCGCTTTATTTACTTCTAAGTCTGTCTCCCCCCCCCCACACACACACAAATTAGAGCAACAAGGTGTTTTTCACATGTGCGCTCGGTATCCATCCATTACCACCAAAGCGGTTGCAGAAGTCTTATCCAGAGGTTATTTTTTTCCCTTTTTTTTTGTACTTTTCCCCGCTGTTGGCGACTCCCATTACAGTTTGGATTGAAGTCTCTCGGTCCGAACCAGCTTTCCCGTCCATGGCTCGGATCAACAGTGGAACATTAGTCATAGCTCCGTGTTAGAAGAGGGAGAACATCGGGGCCGATCGGATTGCTTGAGAACAAAAAGACTGATTGGTTGCAGCCCGAGGAGAGGGGGGGAGCCGAACCTCAAAGTGGGAACGGGATCAGGGCTTACGTGGAGAAACTCAGATCTGGTTTTCTGCCTCAAGGACTTTTTCGCTCGTGTGGACCAAAGGGAATGGGAGACGTGTTTTTCGAACACGTGACCTTCAATCCGGGAAGCCCCCCTCGGGTTTGTGTTACGGCGCCGGGAACCTTCAGGTGGCAGGCCGGCCAAAACAAACGTAAAGCTTATTTTTCTTTTTTTAAAACCGTGTTCAGGTTTGACATTTCGAGCTGTCGTCTCTTATCAAGTTTTTCTTGCCCTGCTTGCGTCAGATAAGAGGGGAAGAAACAAACAGGAAGTGCGTTTGACTCCGTTTCTGTACGTTCAAATGACAAACCTCCACCACGAAAGAAAACAAGTACGTAAAACCAACTGTTTGAAATCCGCGTACGGTTCTGTTCTGTTTTTTTTCGCTTCAAAATAAAATTGCAAAAACAAGCATGTTTTTTTTTTTGTTTTTAAAACGAAATTAGAAAAACGGCAATTGCAAAAATAAAAAAGGGGTAGGTTTTGTTTTTTGTTTTTTTTTTTAACTGCAATGGTTTAAACCAAAGACGAGCTTTTATTTTGTTGTCAATTCAACGGGACCTTATGGCAGAACCGCAAATGAAGACCTGAACTCCCGGCACGTCACTTTTTCAGTCACCAGCAGGTGGCGGTGATGTTAGCATATTACTTTTTTCTGCTCATTAGCATTAGCATTAACATTAATGCTAATGCTAACTCTGCTGTTAGACTGTTTTCTCATCTGACGCCAACACAACAAACCTCTTCTATCACTTAAAGAAGAACCACGAAAAAGAATATTTAACAATCCAAAAAGTGCAAGGTCAAACAAGTTGTAAAAGAGCCGGGGAAAGTTGCGAAAAGTGAAACTATAGCCGCCGAAGATAATGGAGTCTGTTGTCATTGGATACATATATAAAATTTACTAACCTTTATTGTCGGTCGACGTCCATCTGGTCCCTTTTTGTCGATGAATCTCGGCTGGGACGGGTTTTCGACTCCCGCGCGTCGTCGAAATCAACGGGAAAGACGGAGCAGAACACGGACCAGATGTCTTTAATTCAATTCCGCCGTTGCCAGACGTGGAATTGGCTTGTAGACTTGGCAACGACAGGCGAGGCGTGCCAAGGACCTCATTTGTTTTCTTTTTAAACGCTTTTGTTCCGTTTTATAAATCGCCGCTGCGCGTTTTCAGCTGTGTTCGCGTCTGGGAGCACTTTTCGAAACCATTTTCGCCTCGTTGTGCGTAATTGCCTTTGCTTTGGGCGGTCCGTTTTGTCGTATTTGGCCGTCGGACGCCAATTTCAGGCCGCGTTTTCTTTCTCTCCTTGCGCGAGCGAGTCATTTCGTTTAAGGTGAACCATCCCTCCTGCGTTCGATGATAATTTAAGCTGCAGTCCGTTTAGCTCCTCCTCGATTAGGAGGAGAAGATTCGCCTCGCGGCGTCCGTTAAACGACGGGCCGGGCGATGATGATCATGCCTGGATGTTGGCGAGTCTGTAGGCGAAATGGCTCATAAACCACTCAAAGAAATTTTTACGAAACTCTCAGAAGGTCGATGTCGAAGCACGTCTACGGCCGGTTAGCCCCGAAATGGCCCCAACGGTCGACTTGAGCTTCAAAAGCACCAAAAACAGCGATTTAATTGGTCAGATTTCGAGATATCGAGCTGAAATTTAAAACTTCCACTCGAGCTCAGATGACCTCAGTCTCGATTTTGAGGAACCCATAAAAGCGTCGAACACGGAGCACGGGCAGACGCTCGCCCACACTTCCCCTTGTAAACAAGACGTTCTACGTTGCCATGGAGATTGGAGCTGCTTTCATTCGAGCCCTCGGGGAGCCGTATCGTCTTGTGCGATCGGCTTCTCCGTGTAAAACCACAAAAGATGCTTATGTCGTCTCTTTTTGCAAGAAAGGGAGTAGTGTTCATTTGGAAACCGGTGGCTCTTGACCTCCCTTTTCTTTGTCACTCGTCTTTATCTCCAATGTTTGTTGCTCAACTCCGGTTGCCATTCGACTCTGTTTGTTTTTGCTCCACGAGTGACCTCATGCTTCCTTTTTTTTTTTTTCTCCTTTCGCTCACATGGTCCCCAACTACAACAAATGGCAACAATTTCACTTTGCAGCATAATTATCCTGCCTTATAGCATGCAACGACACTCATATCCCAGACCCTCCAGGATTTCGCGATGTTGCGATCGCAACTATTAACGCAAAATCAAGCAAACCCCGCGAAATCGCAACTTTTTGCAACTTTGCCCAAAACAACGCAACTTTCCCGCAACTTTAACCCAATATTTATTGTTTCTGAAGCGATTCGCCACCGTTTCTGCGGTCTAGTCTCTTCTTTGTGGGTTTGTGTAGCGTGGAATACAAAATAAGCCCAAATAACTCAGGAAGAAGACACGTG
>NC_051452.1:787493-794550 GCF_001649575.2 Kryptolebias marmoratus | reverse complement strand
AAACGCATCGACAAACACTTTGTGTCTGCAAAACATGTGAGGAGAGCTGCAGACCAGGGACAATCCAGAAATGCTCATGAATGTCAGTTTAGAAGCTCTCAAAGTTCTCAAATAAAGCACCTTTTGAGAATGTCAATGTTTGTTGGGAATTATCTTACAAAACTAGGAAGGATTTTTGGTTTAGATATTAAAAGTTATGGGTTTTTATTGATTTTAGTAAAATAAAAAGGCAACTTTTAGGAAAACGCCAGCAAAACCTTGTTAGTGGACTCTTTAGTCGAGGCATTTTGAATTTTTCCTCTTTTTTTTTTTTTTTTAATGGTACCCAATACAACTACAATAAAACTTTATAAAGTCTTTTAAAATCAGCCCCGTTGAACCAAAGTGTTGCACGCCAGCAGAAATGAAAACACAAGAGGCAAAAAACACAAAATTCCCCAACAAAGCAATAAAAGATGAGACAATAAAACAATAAAAGGCCAACATCTTACACGGAGTTAATCATAAACCAAACAATCAGTGTCGGTCTGGGCGCCAAGACAAGTTTGGTTGTTTGTCTTTGAGTTCAATAAGTAATGGACGAACATTTCAACGACTTTTCAAGGAAGTTCCTTCATCGCGTTCGATAGGATTAGTCTAGATAGTCTGTAATTGGAGAAATTGGACAATCTTCAAGGCAAATACTGCGAGTTTTATCCGTCTGCAAGTCAACAAATACAGGCAGACTTTGTGCAAAGCGTCATAAATGCCTTGTGGACGGGTAATAACCAATCCCTCCCGAGTCACGCAAATCCGATTTCTGCTTTTAAGCGAAACGCCGTGTCATTTCTTTATCCGTCCGGCAGCTTGTCTGTTGTGACGGGTTGAGAAGTGATGCAATACATCAACTAAATATTCGCCTATGCTGGAAATACCTCTTTTTTTTTTTCTTCTTCTTTTAGTTGCTTTGGCCGGCAGTAACGCTGTAATGCTCACGTTGCACCACTAGGCTTCAGTGGCTTTCCTGTGTGGTCCTCCAGGGCCACCGTACTGCATGTTTTCCTTGTTTCCTCTGCTCCAACACACCTGCTTCACGGTTAAATCACCTCTTCATGTTCTGCAGAAGCCTGTTAATCACCCATTGATTCGGATCAGGTGTGTCGGAGGCGGCGATTAAAACGTTTGCGTCTGACCCATCGATTTTCCTCCTCTCTATTCCCCCCCCCAGATCTTCTGAACGGAGCCCAGGAGAAGTGCGAGCTGCCACCGTTGGAGGGCTTTCCGCACTGCGAGAGCAAACTCAAGGTGAGCCACGAGCGCGAAGCCCTCCGGTCTTTCCTGGCTTTATTCCAACTTGTGCGCGGTTCGAGTGACGCGTCTCCATCGGGATAAGAAAATGAAAGTTGTTGTTTTTGCTGCTCTGTAGCGTTCAGGTGTGTGTTGGCACAATGCCAAGGCAGAAAGTCATCAGCAATAACCTTTAGAGAAGAAACTGTTGCTTCTCTATGGATTCGGAACGAGTCAAAGGTCGTTTCCAAACTGCCTGGAGCGCATCGTTCCACAGATGGCTGCCAATCTTCCCAGGAGTGGACTCCGCTGTCAGTTCACCCGAGATCAGACCGTGCAATGCTCGGAGAAAGGACGAACGACTCAGGAGCTCCATTTCTGGCTTTACAGGAGTCAGTTAGGAGGGGAAAGGTCAAAGTTCACGACAGGACAATTGGAAAAACGGGTACGACATGTTTGGAAGGGTTGCAGGAGCCTCTTTTCCCTAAAAGCAAAATGGCCACGCGACTTAGGTTTGTAGTTTCTGAATGAACCACAGGACTTCTGGAAGAATCTCGTTTGAACAGAAGATATATATATATATATCTTCTGTTCAAACGAGATTCTTATATATATAGCATCAGTAAATAAATCCCTCGTTTACAGGAACTGCCA
The DNA here is from genome assembly GCF_001649575.2 of Kryptolebias marmoratus. Taxonomy (NCBI): domain Eukaryota; kingdom Metazoa; phylum Chordata; class Actinopteri; order Cyprinodontiformes; family Rivulidae; genus Kryptolebias; species Kryptolebias marmoratus. The sequence goes on along the minus strand of NC_051452.1, from coordinate 792,630 downwards.
CCTTGTATTTTTGGAACCAGAGTCTGTGCACTAGCAACGTGGAGCTTTAAGCCCCGCCTACTCCCCCGCCCATCACCATGATGCAACACGACCTTCGTTTTAAAAGCACAAAAATAACTAAACGCGACTAAATGTGTCGGAAAAATGAGTTTTAGAACAAACGGGAGCAAGGAGAGAATGACTTGAATCGACGACAGGTCGACGCCCGAAAATTTAAAAAAAAAAAATTGTTTAAAATAAAATAAAAAAAAAATTTAGACAAAATTTTCTTAGAAAATTGTGGATTCTTTTTTTTTTATTTTATTTTTTTGAAAAAAATTTTAAAATTTATTTTAAAAAATTGTTTTTTTAAATATATCAAAAAAATATAAAAGAAAAAAATAAAAGTTTTATTTTTTTGTTTTTTCTTTTTTCACCGAGGTCGACGTTTGTTTACGTGAAGGGGGGGGGACTTAAAACTTGTCCCCGAACCAGACTGCGCGGCGCCGGTCTCGTTCCGGCTTCAACTTCCCGTTTTCCCGAGAAATGCCGGTTTAAACGCCTGAAAACAAAACGAAAAACTTGAGCTTTCTTTCTTCTTCTGCTGTCTGACAAGCGAGCTAGCGGCTCGTGGCGAAACCAACTCGGGGACTTAAATCTATAAATTCAGAATTTTTAATTTTGTACCTTAAAAAAACATAAAAATATCTTATATATATTGGAGTTGTTTTAAGACAGAAGCGTTCGCTTTGGTCTCCTGCTCAGACTAGCCTTTAGCTCATCTGTTTGGGATCTAGCCATTGATCTACAACAGGTAAGATGTTGACTCACTTCCCTTCACAGCATCGGAACTGTCAAAACGAAGACGTCAACGACCGATTTTCCCGCTTTTTTTATCGTGTTTTCTCCTCCTCCTCTTCCTCAGTGGATGAAGGAGATGTGGCGCTCGGACTCCTGCTACTCCAACTACGGCGTGGACGGCTCCACCTGCTCCTTCTTCATCTACCTCAGCGAGGTTTGTGCACGCCGTCGCCAATCAAGCTCCATCAATTTGCCACCTAAATGTTCAAAAATGTACAACTTTATTCTCCAAAAACCTAAAAGAATTTCTGTTATTAAACAATAATAATATTACTAAAAGAAGCTAAAGAGATTCTTTATAAAGAATTTAAAGTCTCAGAAATTTCCACATTAATGTTGTATATTTACGTCACAAAACTTACATTTTAAAATCCTAAAATGTGCAAAAAAAGTCACATTTACGACCATTAAACACAAATATTTACAGAGAAGAAAAAAAAAATGCAGTGAAACTGTAGTTTGCAACAAAAAGAATTTTTTCCGTAAATATTGCTATTTGATAAACAAGAAAGTGACTTTTCTTGCACATTTTAGAGTTTTTTTCACGTAAACATGTGGCGACAATGTCGAAATTTCTGAGATTCTTTAAATTCTTTTAGTATTAATGTTATTTAACTGTATTTATAGGTGGATTTTCTTTCAAATGTGTAAATATTAATGCCTTCTGCACAAAACTGCAACATAAAACACTTGAAGAGGGATGCTTAAACAGGATTCTCCTTTTGTTTTTTTAATGAGAGTTAATGGGGGAGGTGTAAAAATGGACGACGGGGAAGGAAGGAAGTGATTGGCTGCGAGGAGGAAGAGGGGTGGGGGGTGGGGGGAGGAAGGCCTTCGAGCGAGGACATCCATTCATTAGTTATTGACGGACACATCGAGGCCGGTTATCGTTAGTTTTTTACCATTTAAACGCTGCATAAAAGCCCGTAAGGACGGGAGGTTTTATTTATTTATTTATTTATTTATTTGGGAAACACCCACCAAAAAAAAAAAAAAAAAAAGCCTCACTTGAACTCACTTCCTGTCACTGTTTGAGGGGAAGTTCGCCTGAAAAAAGTGCGACAAACGAGCGGATTCTGTTTGATCGTGGTGCTTTCAAGTGTCTCTTTTTTTTTGTTTTTGTTTATTTGTTTATTTGTTTATGCCAGGGGGGTCAAACCCAGGGACGCAAGGGGGCCAAAAATTAAAAATTGGCTCCCAGCCAAGGGCCGATCACCATCAATATTTATTAAAAATTACATAAATTAATTAGTTTTACCTTTTTCCCAGTTACAGATTATACAGAATTTAGAGCAAACAGACTTTAATGAACACATAAATAGATCAAACTTCAAAAAGCTCATCAATAGCTGTCATTTTTTACGCCTCACTCAGCTTTTAAATGAAGTTTTTAACATTAAAACAGACAAAAACCTGATCATACAGAAATTAAAACTATATATTTTTGGCTTCTAAGTCACTGAAGAGAGAAAACTTCAGTTTTTTTAAGCAAAATAAGAATCAGAGACTCGATCTGAACCAGACTGGAGGGCCGGATGAGATGTTACAGAGGGCCCGGATCTGGCCCGCGGGCCTTCAGTTTGACACGTGGTGGTTTATGCCGATTTAAAGTAAAAAAGTCCTGATTTTGTTCCTTCTAGTTCTCTAACGTTAAAGAGCAGATGGCAAAATAAATAAATAAATAAAAAGAAAAGTGAGTCGCTGCTTCGGTGCTGGAAATGGCGAGCTATGAATATTGAATGCGGGCTGAGAGGCGTCCCCCCTCCGAGGAGCCAGGCGAGCCCGCTGTTGCCATGGCGACGCGCATGTACTTCTCCATCTGCGAGCAGCCGCGATCGATCCCCCCGCCCCCTTCCCCTCCGTCGACGACGAGGGTCGGGGGTTTAACCAGCGTTAAAGTTAAACTGCGCCTGATTTATGTTTTTCAAATTCGGTCTTCTCAAAGCTGCATCCGTCCCAGTCTTAACCCTAAAACGGATCTATTATGGGATGTTCCGCTCGGATCAGGCGACCTGAAGGACTCTCGGCTGCTACCACACCGAATCTTAGCCCAGCGTCTGTAAAACTGGCTGAGCTGTGCCCGTTTTCGTGTTTCCCCGTGTCCGCTGGCTACGGTGGCCATCTTGAATCGGGTCTGCTCCGAAAGTTAATCAGCTGGAGGGGTACATCGAAGGGTTTCTCTCGGCAAGTTTCGTTTAAATTCATCCAGCGGTTCATTAGATATTTTGCTAACAGACAAACAGGGGTGACTCCCAACAGTTGACGCTGAATTTCTGAGCAACGATCCCACGCAGCGATCAGCACTCGGAGGATGTGTTGTGAATGACTCTCAGCGACTACCACACCAGATTTTAGCACAATATCTGCACAATTGACCGAATTATAACCAGTTATGTGTTCTGTAAAGGGAGTCGGCTGTGGCAGCCATCTTTAATTGGGTTCACTCCAAAAGTTAATCAGTTTTAGACATACATCCAGCGGATACTTGCTGTAAGTTTCACTGGAATTCGTCCAGCGGTTCATTAGATATTTTGCTAACAGACAAACAGGATTGATGCTCAAGTTCTAAGCATTGATCCCACGCAGCGATCTGGACTCGGAGGATGTGTTGTAAATGACTCTCAGCTACTACCACACCAAATTTTAGCTCAATATCTGTAAAATTTACTATAATAACGCCATTTTTGTGCTTTCTAAAGTCAACTGGCTGCGGCGGCCATCTTGAATCCGGTCGACTCCAAAATAAAATCAGGTGTAGATGAACATCCAGCGGTTAATTCAGCGGTTAATTGCTGCCAAGTTTCATTCGAATCCGTCCAGTGGCTCGCAAGATATTTCGCTAACAGACGAGCAGACGCGGGCCAAAAAAGCTTTGTCCCTTTCTGCGGCGGGCGTGGGATCGAACGGCCGGGTTCGACCGCAGCTCTTCCACGTTTTTCGGCGAGATCTGTTCAATGGGCCGCCTAATCGCTGGCGACGATTTTTATTTTATTTTTTTTTGTTGTCAGAGCGTTAACTTTATCTCTGTCTGCTTCTTCCAAAGGTGGAGAACTGGTGTCCCCGCCTGCCGTGGAGGATGAAGCTCCTGAACGACGAACGGGACCAGAGCGGCCAGGTGAGCAGGAAAAAAAAAACAAAAAAAACACCTGAATATTCCTCGCTTCTCTTCTCCACGGAGACTCCGCCCCCTTTCTGAGAACCGTGGCGTCACGATTAGCTTTTATTCATTTTTTTTCCTCCCCCCCCTTTAAATATCCCGACTCGTGCGTTACGGTGGCGCTTTCAGGTGGAACCGTTTGCATAAAGCCTCGTTGTTGTTGTTGTTGGGAACAAAAACAGACGTAGGAGTCGGCTCGGTTCGGCCGTTTCGCTCGCGGCCGTCAGACAACAGGATCTTGTTTGGGGTTAAACAAAAACACGGTTAATGATTCTACTGATGTTAACATTGCTTCTGTTGACGATCTCTGTGAATAATAACTGAGATAATAATTTGCGTATTGTGGAAGCAAAATATGCAAATCTTCTACAATGAACAGGAGAGGTTAATAAAAAAACAAAACAAAAAAAATACAGCCATACATAAATATGCCATACAGCGCTGGAAAACCAGTCCACAGTTATTCTGTCATGAGTTATTTCCAATCAGCGCTATCAGGGTGTGACGATCCAACACATTGAACACGTTTTATAAGCGGCGAGAAACTTGTCAATAACTCGTGAACGAATAAAGTTACGTTCAAACCGAGCACCCCGTTGTTTTTCTTGTGAGATTCCCAATAAGTTTGATGGGTCACATGACCCTCTTCCCATTAAAAAAAAAAAAAAAAAATTGGATCCAACATGGCCGCCATGGTTACCACCCATCTTGATAAGTTCAGCAGTTCGTACACCGAACGAATCAGCAGTTCGCAGGCTAAACGAATCAGCAGTTCGCACGCCGAACGAATCAGCAGTTCTGCACCGAACGAATCGGCAGTTCTACACCGAACAAATCAGCAGTTAGCAGACTGAACGAATCAGCAGTTCGCACGCAGAACAAATCAGCAGTTCGTACACTGAACGAATCAGCAGTTCGCACAACGAACGAATCGGCAGTTCGTACACCGAACGAATCAGCAGTTCGCACACCAACGGATCAGCAGTTCGCACACGAACGGATCAGCAGTTCGCACACGAACGGATCAGCAGTTCTAAACTGAACGAATCAGCAGTTCTAAACTGAACGAATCAGCAGTTCGCACACTGAACAAATCAGCAGTTCTGCACTGAACGAATCGGCAGTTCTACACCGAACAAA
>NC_051452.1:782344-783982 GCF_001649575.2 Kryptolebias marmoratus | reverse complement strand
CAGAGAGAGATGCGGGCTTGGGAGGTTTTAATTCGGGGCCCAGATTTTAATTGGTTCCGTCTGCGAAAGTGATTTCCTGTCGCAATGAGGGATGTTAATGCTCCGCAACAGCCTTGTTTCAGCCACCTTAGCAGCTGGTAATGACTCTGTGGTTTCGGCTGCCCTCCCCTCCATCTTCCTCTCGTTGGCTCCGTCCGACGCGCCGTTTCCTCGTATTTTGAGCTGGAGAGGGGACCGCTCAGAACCCGGGAGCAGATTAAATTCTAGTCTGCTTTGTTTGCATCACATTTTTCACCTCTAAAAGCTTAATTTGTTGTTTCTGTCACTATTATTCGGCTTCAAACGGACCGTTAAGGATGGGTTTTATCCCAGCGTATGAACTTATGAACTTGAAACGATAAGACGGGATGTTAAACGTTTTTCAGTTCTTATCCCGGACGAGCCCCCAAAAAGTTAACGCTCCTCTGAGAAATTAAGTCCAGGAATGGAGGGACAAATGCTACATCGAGCTGTTTTCATTCACTTGGTCCATCTGCTTTTCTTTTTACAAACGTAAAACGATAAGACGGGACGTTAAACGTTTTCGGTTCTTATCCCAGACGAGCCCCCAAATAGTTAACGCTCCTCGGAGAAATTAAGTCCAGGAATGGACGGAAAAATGCAATTTGCTTGGAAAAACTGGTTTTAATAACTGTTTTCAAAGGACAAATTAAGTCAAAGCCTGAAATGTAAATAATTAGTTTAACTAAAATAATAGAAATTCCAAAAACATCACTTTTCTGTCACCGAAACAGAAAATTTTTAAATCCTAATCACTCGAAAATATGATTTTTGGTTTCACTTAGTTGCATCAGTGAATTTTGCTGTGAATAAAAACGCCCCATTGGTGTGTGTGTGTGTGTGTGCAGGCCGAGGTCCGGACCAGCTTCGAGGGGCTTTACCGCTCCATGTCGCAGCGCGAGGAGTTCCGCTGGATGATGCTGAGGATCAAACGCATGGCCGAGCCGTGGGTCGGCGCCATCCGCTCGCTGGCCGCCAAGCAGAACCTGACCAAGCGGCGGAGGAAGAAGGTGGGGCTACGTTTTTTTTTTTTTGTTTGTTTGTTTTTTTAACCAATACGATCACTGCGACGCCCCAATCTGTCGGGCCGGCCCTCACGCTCTTCGTCACAATTATGAATTATGCACTCCACTTCTTCCGCCGGCCTCGTGAAAAATTCACATCATGAATCAAGGATACGAGCCGGTGCTGATGCAAAGCAGCGTGGAGCCTCGAACCCGCCTCAACGCTCTGCCCCGTTTCTTATTTATAGCGTCCAACTTCTGCTGCTTTCAGTTACATCAGCTCGGCGTTACACGAAACAAAAGCTTTTATTTATTTATTTATTTAAAAGCGAGTCCTTTGAGCTGCTAATCTCTTTTTTTGGATATTAATCCTCGACGAGCGCGGAGCCATGAGCATGAACACCGGCCACTTCAAACAGATCTGGGTTTCACTTTCTGCTCCCTTGACATCAAATCGTCCTTTGATGTAGGAACCGACTCGTCCTTCCTGGATTGTACATTTATCACGCCAGGAAATAAAGTTTATATGTCACCCAAATCCGTGCACGGTTCGTTCTTTGTTTTTTTTTTTTTT
>NC_051452.1:779069-781799 GCF_001649575.2 Kryptolebias marmoratus | reverse complement strand
TTTTTTTTTTGTTTGTTTTTTAAACTGCAATGGTTAAACCAAAGACGAGCTTTTATTTTGTTGTTAATTCAACGGGACCTTATGGCGGAACCGGAAATGAAGACCTGAACTCCCGGCAGTCACCAGCAGGTGGCGGTAATGTACGCCTTCAGTTTCTTTTAAGTCCACAAGAAGAAGAAGAACTTTTTCAGAATCTAGCAGTTTAAAAATGGATCCGTTTGTCTTATTTTGAAGGAATCGACGCATTTCACTGAGAGCTGATGATCTTACCGTCAACAAGATTTCTGTCATATTCCAAGGAAGTCATTAAATCAGGACATTACCGCCACCTGCTGACCTGCTGAATCAGCAGTTCTACACTGAACGAATCAGCAGTTCTATACTGAACGAAGGACATAAGGTCCCGTTGAATTAACAACAAAATAAAAGCTTGTCTTTGGTTTAACCATTGCAGTTAAAAAAAACAAAAAAAAAACGTACCCCTTTTTAAATTTTTTTTTATTTTTTGCAATTGCCGTTTTTCTAATTTCCTTTTAAAAACAAAAAAAACACATGCTTGTTTTGTTTTTGCAATTTTATTTTGAAACGAAAAAAAAAACCCAAAGAACGAACCGTACACGGATTCACCCAGATTTGCTTTGATCACCATTTATAATCATACAATTTTGACCGATGAGCGATTTTTAGGAACTCTTTGGCCGATTTATGAAGCCAATTTTTTATTTTTGTTGCAATTGGGCTTACACATATAAAAGATTGATTTTAGAGATAAAAAGTAGCGATTCTATAGTTTAGTCTTGGGGCTCGATGGGGTATCTGTACTCGAGTTAAGTGAAGTCTCTGTTCAAACAGTGAAGTTATCCATATCTAAAAAGCAATGTTTTCTGTCTGCGTAATATTCAGGCCGACTTCCTCCGGGTTTGTCATGAAAAAAGTACCCCGATCAAGGAAATCGGCTAATCGATCAGTCAGTCCTGTTATAAGACAAATGTCCATCTGGGTCAGTTATTAACATATTCAGGCCAGTTTAAAAGAAACAAAAGGGACAAATTGGTCAAACAATTGCGCGCGATTCCGATTTTTAAGCCTAATGTAAAAGACAAAACATTCAGTAAATGGCAAAAGGGTTCAAAGATATTCTGGGGAGGTGGTTAAGGAAAGTACTGTACGAAGTTATGAAGAAATAAAGAATAAATAGGATTTAAACAACAAGGACTTCTTCAGGTACTTAGAACTATTAAAAAAAGATCAATTTAAGTGAGCTGGACTCTGGGATAATTAAGATTTCAGATTTTGCAGGAGAAGAGGGATGGGAAGGTTAACACGAGCCGATGATAAATATATGGATAGCTTGTTGGGAGCGAGCAAAAAAAGGACATTACAAGGAAATAACTGAAGGCAGAAACTCCTAAAAGGAAAGATTGGGTTGACGGGATGCTTCATATTTAAAATATGGAAAGGCTGACTTTTTCCTATCAGTCTGGAATCTGGAAAAATGTAAGAATTATTGGCAAAAAACTGGCGGGGATTTATGTCATCATGACTTTTAGGGTACCCTTATAGAACTACAGAATGTAAATAGTTTGTTTATAATTCATTAGGTGGGGGAAAAAATGGAAAAGTTTGGATGTATGCTTGCTAATTTCTTAGCATCTGTCAAAAAAAGGTGGAAATCTTTAAGCATATTAGTAATATTAGTAATATAGGCCACTTATTTTTACAGAAATAAACACCAAACTAGAGTTTTTTGCCCATTAAAGCACATAAATGTCTCATAACCATATTAATTAGCACAGATGCTAACACCTGAGCAAGCTAGCAGGCTCAGATCAGTGCCAGGGGGGGAAAAAATGGCCACCCCGATTGATCAGTCCACCTCTGATTGTCGCCATCAGATCCTGGTCCACCTGGGCCTCCTCACCAAGGAGTCGGGCTTCAAGATCGCCGAGAACGCCTTCAGCGGCGGCCCGCTGGGCGAGCTGGTGCAGTGGAGCGACCTGATCACCACGCTGTACCTCCTGGGCCACGACGTCCGCATCTCGGCGTCGCTCGCCGAGCTCAAAGAGTCAGTACTCGAACGCGTAGAGTTTGGGGTTTTTTTGCGTTCACGGCCGCTCGAGTGTATTTTTTTTTTTTTTATTCCTCCACAGGATCATGCGTAAGGTGATGGGGAACAAATCCAGCTGCCCCACTCAGGGCGACAAGATCGTGGAGCTCATCTACATCGACATCGTGGGCCTCACGCAGTTTAAGAAGACTCTGGGGCCGTCCTGGGTGCACTATCAGTGAGTGGACATTCGGTCGTTTGTACGGTTAAATGAGCGGATCCGTCCGCCTGGCGCGCAACAAGACGCAAAGCTAGCTTGTTCTGTTTTTAGCGGGAATCTCCTTAGGTTGTAAAAAAATAAGCCAAATGGCAAAAATGGGACTTTTATAGGGGGTGACGGGATTCTAAAGCCACGAAGGCATGAATATAAGTCACTTTATAGGGAAGAGCAGCTCTTCGGTTACGTGTTCTGTGGCGTTAAGCAAACAAGTGTGTAAATCCATGGGGATCAGCCTCATCTGAAGCAACAGAGGACTCAGGGCACAACCGTGATGACTCACTGAAATGACATGAATTAGTTTCTATGAATGTTGATTCAAAACACAAGATTTTAGCAGAGATTTCACCTTTTTATCAAATACCAGTGAGGTGTTGTAGTTTTGGAGCTGGACCAGGATGCAAAA
>NC_051452.1:773200-776225 GCF_001649575.2 Kryptolebias marmoratus | reverse complement strand
GTGTCTGCAAAACATGTGAGGAGAGCTGCAGACCAGGGACAATCCAGAAATGCTCATGAATGTCAGTTTAGAAGCTGTCAAAGTTCTCAAATAAAGCAGCTTTTGAGAATGTCAATGTTTGTTGGGAATTATCTTACAAAACTAGGAAGGATTTTTGGTTTAGATATTAAAAGTTATGGTTTTTTATTGATTTTAGTAAAAAAAAAAAAAATAGCAACTTTTAGAAAAAGGCCCCGCGAAATCCTGGAGGGACTGGAATGTGAAGCATGTTTGCTTGATTTTGCGTTAATAGTTGCGATCGCGACATCGAGAAATCCTGGAGGGTCTGGTTGATTCAGTCTCATCAATCGCTCCTTTCTGCTTGGATTATGAATGTTGAGGTTTTCTTGCTGAAATCGGCCATGTTTCCTGAGGCAGATGGGTAAAGGAGCATGTTGTGGAGTAAATGTTCTGACCTTTTCCCTGTGGCTAAGAGGAAGTGAAACGGGCGCTGTAAGCGAGGTGAGGCGCCCCCCCACCCCCCCGGAGCGGCGCGGAATCCCACAGCACCTGAATGGGGCCCTTTGTCGGCTGAGCAGGGGTGCTTCTTTCTCATAAAACACTGGGTTCTTTTTTTGCAAGAAACGGAGCGAGGAGTCGCTGGGTTAGATGAACGCGCAAAAAAACGCTCCATCAGCTTTGAGAGGTTTTTAGTAGTAAAGTAGCAAAGTGCTAGCTTAAAAGTAAGGTAAAAGTAGCAAAGGGCTAGCTTAAAAGTAAGGTAAAAGTAGCAAAGGGCTAGCTTAAAAGTAAGGTAAAAGTAGCAAAGGGCTAGCTTAAAAGTAAGGGAAAAGTAGCAAAAGTCTAGCTTAAAACTAAGGTAAAAGTTGGCTTCTAAGTCACTGTCAGAGAAAACTTCAGTTTTTTTAAGCAAAATAAGAATCAGAGACTCGATCTGATCCAGACTAGAGGGCCGGATGAAATGTTACAGAGGGCTGGATCTGGCCCGCGGGCCTTCAGTTTGACACGTGTGATCTAGACTGACCTGAGTTTGCCTCTCTGGTGTTTATGCGCCTCCCTCGCGCAGCCCCCCCCTTTTTTTTTAATCAATTTATTTATTTGTTTAGCATCCACGCTCGCTCCTCCTCCGCTCCAGCTTTTGTTTTCGAGCGAAGCTAATAAGGAGTCGCCGAGCGGGTCGGTCCAACGAGTGCGTCCCAGAGCCGCGTCAGCAGGTTTGCTTTTCCATCTCGTGGTTCCCACGGTAACCGCCCACCAGTCGGGTCTGAAACTGTTTCCGGAGCCATGTTGTGCTGCTGATCCGGTTCCTTTTTGAGATTAATTCCACGGTTGGACCAGAGCTCACGCTGGAGCTGGTTTCTTTTAAAATAATTTAGCTAAGAACCGTGTTTTTTTAACTCTTTACGTCGTTACGACACATTAAATATTAGCTTGTCAGATTGGAACCATTTCTCCAGACTGTCTACAACACAGGTGTCAAGCTCCTTTCCTCCGGGGGGCGCTGTCCTGCGTGTTTTCCACGTGCTCTCGCTTTAAAACACCTGGTTTAAATGGACGATGGTCGCCGTGTTCCTGGAGAACTTCCACCCTCGTGTCCTTCACGCCGAAGGGTTCGACCGTGTCCCAATTCTCCGGAGTGCTCTTTAGCTCCGCCCACTTTATGGACTACATCCGCCAAAACATGTGACGTTTTGGATTTTTTAAATTTTTTTATTTATCTTTATTGACAATGTAAGGGTTTCTGAATCAAACGGCAGAAATGTGGCGAGATGCGTCCGTCAAGAAAAAAAAAGCCGTTTTTTAAACGTAAAGTATGGAAATAATTATTTGTACAGGCGTGAAAACGACCAACAAGTCAGAACAAAAACACATCTGAACAGCCGAATATCTCCCGCAGCAACTTCGGAAAGCAAAAAATACCTAAACTGGACTTTTAAAAATCGTACCAGCGCCTTCTTAAAATGCCGGTCGGCCATGTTGGATGTCGCAGTTACGTGACATCGATGACGTAACCCGTCCCAATTCTGACCCCCCTGATCTACGACATCACAACCTTTCCATAGAATCCCATTTGTAGCTAAACTGACGCATACATTTAAGGAAAAACGGGCATTTTATGGCCGTTTCTCTAACGAGTCCCCCTTCCTCCTCCGCCGCCGCCGCAGCTCACACCCCGGACAACAGCTTCCTGGGCTTCGTGGTGGAGCAGCACCTGAACGCCAGCGACATCAAGCACATCGACGACATCAAGAGGCAGAACCAGTCGCTCGTCTACGGCAAGGTGGACAACTTCTGGAAGGTACTGTGACCTTTTTATTTAATTTTTTACTCCTTTTTGTGCTTTAAACTCAGTCGAAGCTGCTTAGATTCCCCCGGTAAAGCGCTAATAAACGCGCTGCAACGAACACAAGCGACACCCCGCGCGCCCACGCTTCCTCGCCGTCGTACGGCATCGGAGCGAAAATTAAAGGGCTGTTTTAGGACCGGCAGATAGACTTTCTCCGTTTCCCCTTCGGGATCTCTTTTTTTTCTGCACTCGAGGGGTTGACTGACAAGCGCGAGACATTTGAAACCTGATTTAAAAACCGTCGATTTATTTGGGATTTCTCGCCCGAGTGCAGGAATGGATTAAAAAGAACCTCCAGCGAGCTGGTCGCGACAGGAAACCTGCTGTGGGCAGCACAAAACATGAAGGAAATTTGGTTTGACTTGACGGGTTTGGATCAGTGGCCGTAAAGTTTTCTTACCTCACTGTGCGTTTTTTGTGATTGTTGCGGCTAAAATGCCTGATTTTGCGGGTCATTTTCCTAAAAGTTGCCATTTTTTTCACTAAAATCAATAAAAAACCATAACTTTTAATATCTAAACCAAAAATCCTTCCTAGTTTTGTAAGATAATTCCCAACAAACATTGACATTCTCAAAAGCTGCTTTATTTGAGAACTTTGACAGCTTCTAAACTGACATTCATGAGCATTTCTGGATTGTCCCTGGTCTGCAGCTCTCCTCACATGTTTTGCAGACAC
>NC_051452.1:763922-773096 GCF_001649575.2 Kryptolebias marmoratus | reverse complement strand
TTGCTGCTCCTGCACGCTCCCGGCATTCTGATGTTAACAGGAAGTGACGTCACGTGTCTTCTTCCTGAGTTATTTGGGCTTATTTTGTATTCCACGCTACACAAACCCACAAAGAAGAGACTAGACCGCAGAAACGGTGGCAAATCGCTTTAGAGACAATAAATATTGGGTTAAAGTTGCAGCGTTTTGGGCAAAGTTGCAAAAAGTTGCGATTTTGCGGGGTTTGCTTGATTTTGCGTTAATAGTTGCCACGTAAACACGGAGGTGCAGACGTGTCCTCTCTCGCCGACGGGCGTCGAAGCAAAGCGTGGATTGTCCTCCGGCTGGGAGACGTTTCCTCGTGTGGCTCGAGCGGCCATATTGGATCACATTGGGATTCAGCGTGTGCAGGAATTAAATTGATTTGAAGTCGACTGATCAGGGTTTTAAATGGGCGATTTCGATGCCGATTTTTCCGCTTGTGGACTGGCATGAAGTGAGGTCGCTATTGGAAATTGGTTTGCCACATCAAAAACCAAGATGGCCACCGCTTCATGTGTGTGTGTGAATGTTTGTATGTCGGCCACCCCCTGTTTCTTTGAGGAAACTAAACTTTTAAGCAAAAATTAAAAACTATAAAGCAGAGTTTTCCTCAAATGATGGAGGTGGCCGAAGACTAATCCATGGGGGACACCGTCTGGATCCACCGCTGCACTCGGTGGTGGATAAAATGGCTCCCTCCCCCTACCGAAACTTGGCCCCATTTGCGTAAACAACGGAAGCGCTAAGGACGCGGATTCTCCCGAGACTATATTTCGACCGTTCGCGCTTTCTGCTCGCATCTGGCCACACCCACGACCAATGAGTGAACAGGAGCTAAGCTTGCCCCGCCCACGAAAGCAGGGCCGGCCCGCCTGGGACTTAAAAAAAAAAAAAAAAAAAAAGAACCAGGGACCGGCCTCGAAGAAAAGTGCCGGTGGGAACGCGCGCAAAGCGAGCCGAGTGGGAAAAAAGGGGGCACGTTTAGTCTGTGCTGCTAAAAAAACGCCCCATATCATGACGCTGCCACCACCGTGCTCCTCTGTGGGAAATGTCCTGGGCGGCTGATGAGCAGCGCCCGGTCTCCTCCAGACGTAACATTTACAATTTAGAGCAAATCTTTGCTTTATTCGGTGAATTTGACCAAAACATTTCATATCGTGTTGTTTACATCCAGATCCAACCCGGAGTCTCGTTAGTAGGCGGGGGGCAGGGGCTTAAAGACCCCCGGCTTTAGCGGGTCTTGCGCCGTCGAAGAGGCCGAGCTGATGGCGAGACCTGAAAATAAAAACTAAATAAATAAAAAAAAACTGCCAGACCGCCCGTGAGATAAGTCTCCATGGCAACCCCCGAGTCGAGCCGCAGAGCCAAGCAGCCTCTCTTTGCTCTCGCCTTATCTTTCTCCACACACACACACACAGGTGGGCTTCTTCCCACGTTTATGACTTGTTGAGTGATTGATGACAGGAAGCAGGTCCTCGTGTCGTAAAACCGTCACGTTTTATTCTCAAATTATCGCCTGAATTATTATTTTATGTTCCTTCTTCTTTCTTGCTCGGATTATTTTGGGTTTTTTTTGTAAACATGGACTCAAATAACCCGGGATCGGCTCTCGTTCACACACACACACACACACAGGAACTGAGCTGTCAGCCGTGTCCCGGTCAGAAACCGAGCTCTGGCAGGACACCAGCCTCTAATAGATTATAGGCTGTTCTGTGTAATGGGCCGTGGCGAGGCGCTGAAGTGACACCATGTTTCCTGACTGAGATCCAAGCACCTCCGGCGCTCCTCGGGCTCGCGTCGAAAAGTTCGCTAAAGAATCTCAAACTTGAGCTGTTCCTGTTTAAACCAGAGGTCCCCGACCTCCGGGCCGCACAGGAAGAGTAATGAACTTACAGTATTTCTGTCTGAACGACTTTTATTTTGAAAAACTGACCAGATTCTCTCTGCTCCATCCGTCTCTGACTCTCTCTTGATGCGTGTCAGAACGCTCATCGAGGTCACGTGATCCGTTAGCGCTAAAAACAAACCAACAAGCAGCAAAACGAGTAAAAAACAAACATCTGGAAGCCCTAGATGGGACCGTCTGGTTACTGAGAAACAGGCTCAGGGCTCCACTGGTTCAGCTACTTTTACCTTACTTTTAAGCTAGCCCTTTGCTACTTTTACCTTACCTTTAAGCTAGCATTTTGCTACTTTTACCTTACTTTTAAGCTAGCCCTTTGCTACTTTTACCATTTAGCTTTTTGCTACTTTTAGCTTTAGGTGGTGTTTTGATACTTTTAGCATTTAGCCCCGGGGCGCAAAAATCTTTGCCCATATTCTCGTTAAAAGTTGCACATGTGCAGTAGCTCCTCTTTAATACAAGAGATAGGATGAAGCTGACTCCGCCTCCCGCCGCCGGAGCGTGGGACTCCTCCCGCCACGGGGGCTGACATCACATCCTGTCTGTCCTAAAGTTCGCCTGATTGAAAAGTCGAGCCGCGGGTGAGCTGCCTTTGATTCAAAGACGGCAATAAGTTCATTACGTGACTAAGTTACATAAATAAGCTCATTGTTAATAATTAGTTTAATAAAATTGATGCTAAAAAACTGTTAAAATGTTTTGGTTTTGAATTCTAATCGGAGTGAGACATCCGATCAACGTTCAGAATACGTGACGTAGTGAGCGCTCTCACCATAAAACCAGCTTTGACATATTTTCTCCGGTAAAGTTGTGAAAAATAAGGGAGAAAACAGGTTTTATAAACAATAAATGTGTCCTACAGACCTCCGTCTTTGTAAGTATTGGTGTTCAGGAAGCACTTGTGCATTTATATGTACATTATAATGTTGTTTTAATTCATGTAAATACACAGGTGTGATACCTTAGTATATGTTTTGGTCCAAAACATATACAAAGGTATCACATAATAGACATATACCAAAACCTTTGGATTTATAGCGCCCCCTGGAGAAAACTCCACCAGCCGCCACTGGTACACACACACACACACACACACTCAGTCAAATCCTAGCTCAGCTCTCCTGAGCACAAAGATTACTGTATTGTGATTTCACCGTCTAATTAGAGCTTCACTTCTCCCTCCCTCACACGCAGTCTCTGAGACACTGTCTCCCACACACACACACACACACACACACCAGCCTGCTTTAGTTACAGCCGGCTGCCCGGGCATCTGATAGTCGAGCCTCCAGGGATCCAGACGAGCGGCTGCCTGAAATTTAAGCTCCGAAAGGAAGCGCCGAGGTCGACTCCGACACGGGAGGACAGTTTCCGAGAGACAAGGGGGGACGAGTCGATTAAAACTGTCCCCGTGAGTTAGGCGATCGTGCCGTAAAGTAAGGAAACGGCGCAGCTTTTTTTTTTATCTCAGATGAAGTTCAGGTCGGAGCTGCCGGTTCTGACAGGAACGAGGGACAAACGTCCTAAAGTGTCTCATCGGGACGGACAGGCAGGGACAACTGAACGTTTAATTCGTCTCGAAATCGAATTTGGCGCCGAAACAAAAGAAGAAACGGACACAATAAACAAAACAAACTAAAAAAACGACATAAAAATAAAGAAAATTAAGCTAATTTCAGCACTTTTTCTGTGGAAATATATTTAAAAACGTGAATGAAATTAGTGACAGAAGCAAATATTAACCTTTAACCACTTAATTAATCCAACCTTCCCGCCACACACGGTGATATTTCTCTGAAATTCACCAGAAAATTCAACGTTTGAACGCATTTGAAGAGTCGTGAAAACATAATAAACCTTTATATAAATGAGACTTTATTAAAAGTTCAGCTTTATTACAATTTCACCCTAAATATACAAAGTAGTTGGATGGAATAAGGGCCAATCACGACCAATATTTATTAAAAATTACATAAATTAATTGGTTTTAGATGTATTATGTCAAATCATTCATATAGAAATATCAATGACCTTTTCCCAGTTACAGATTATACAGAATTTAGAGCAAACAGACTTTAATGAACACATAAATAGATCAAACTTCAAAAAGCTCATCAATAGCTGTTATTTCTTACGCCTCACTCAGCTTTTAAATGAAGTTTTTAACATTAAAACAAACAAAAACCTGATCATAGAGAAATTAAAACTATATATTGTTGGCTTCTAAGTCACTGTCGAGAGAAAACTTCAGTTTTTTTTAAGCAAAATAAGAATTAGAGACTTGATCTGAACCAGACTAGAGGGCCGGATGAGATGTTACAGAGGGCCCGGATCTGGCCCATGGGCCTTCAGTTTGACCGGAACCAACATCCGAAGCCGGATAAAGCCAAGCAGAAGCGAACGGCCGAAAAACTTTCTCGCCGGATTCCCCCCGCCCCCTTTTTTAAAATTATTTTTATCCGCGTTAGTTTGGTAGTCCGAACACGCTCCGTCCCGAGCCGAGCTGGAGCTGATGTGACCCCGGACAGAGCAGCAGAGGTATTAAATTAAATTAATATCTGAAGTTTTGGGGGTGCCGGGTGTGAACGGTCCAGGTCTGAACAGGGCCTTAGAAAGAACCGGATTGATTTGGACCCTTTGAAGTCTTTGTTGTATTTTCCATTGATTGCGCTCCTCTCGCTCTAATTGCCGTGTGTTGCTCGTCGTTTCAGGACAAGAAGAAGTACCTGGACATCATCCACGGCTACATGGAGGTGCATGCCACCGTGCACGGTGCCAGCACCGTGCACCTGCCGAACTACGTCAAGAACCACGGCATCCTGAGCGGCCGGGACCTGCAGTTCCTGCTGTGGGAGACCAAGGTGAGATATGAACGAGCGCGGGGACGTGAGGGTTTTAATTCTCTGCAGGAAGCTTCGTCCTGTGGCGCAGCGGGCGACTCAGACGGTCAGAAATTAGAGCAACCCGACCCGATTCTTAGCTTTCGTTTAAAACTACCGCTCCCGCTTTGACTGGTGGTTAAAGAAGCGCCGAGAAAACCGCGTCCAATGAGACTCCAGGAAAGCAAACGGACGTTTAACGTGAGCTGCTTGCGAGGCCGCCATCTTGCTAGGTGCTACTCCTGTCGCGTCGTCAATTTGAAAACAGCCTTAGTTATGAAAACAGGAAAAGACAAAGCATCCCACTGAGCCTCGACGAGCAGAAAAACACCAACGCAGCTCGCCGCCTTCCCCGTACCGCCGATCGTATATTAAGAGTTTTATTTATGGTCAGTTGGTGGAAACTCCTGGAGCAAAATAAATGAGTTGAACCTCCTTTACAAGCTGTTACTTTCTACTGATTAGCTAGTATTCAAATCCAGAGACGGGTCTTTAAAGGTGCGGCGGATAAATCCAACAAAATAAAACGACACGAGCGACATGAAAAACATAATAAAGGTAAATCCAACGTGTCCTCGCAGCTTTGTTAGCTGCGTTATCAACATGAATACCAGCCTCTCCTCCCCCTGATGTTCTCTGTGTTTAAACATGCCCTTCAAAATAAGAGACACCACAAAGAATCCAACTCACCATAACGCTGAATCAGTGGAGCCCTGAGCCTGTTTCTAAAAGTAGCAAAAGGCTAGCTCAAAAGTAAGGTAAAAGTAGCGAAATGCTAGCTTAAAGGTAAGGTAAAAGTAGCAAAAGGGCTAGCTTAAAAGTAAAGTAAAAGTTTAATTATTCTTTCTGTGCGGCCCGGGGTTTGGGGACTCTTTTAATCATGTAAAGCTAAATAATAAAGCCCGACAATAAGCTGACTAAAAAGCAGAAATGATCTCAACAAGCGCTAATATTAGCTGCTGCTTTACAATTCAAAGATTGTGTGTGGGGGGGGGGTGTCCTTGTTTTTTGGACCTGCGGTTCCGTGTACTCCAGCGCTCGAGCTTCACGCACCGTTTGACGCCGTTCGGCAGCACATTTCCTGCTACCTGAAAACATCCCGCTTGGACTAATTGGCTTCGTGGGGTTTAAGAGCCGAGAGCGAAAATTAAAAAAAAAACTAGTGAAAAAAATAAATAAATAAAAACACACTGCGGGTTTTTTGTTTTTTTTTTTCTGTGGAGACGAGTTCGTTGCAGGTGAAGTCTGACGAATTTTCCTGGGGAAAAATAAATTTAAAAAGCGGTTAAAGCCTCGTTGGCGCCACGTGATCCGCGTCGGAATCCTCCGTAAACACGGCCAGCTGTTGGCGAGGAACGAGACGCCTCTGCAGCGGGGAGGTGGTGTTGCATCAAAGCTGTCGGCTCTGACAGAAACATAAGGATGAAAAAATAAACTGTAAACGGAATCATCCACACAACATTTACTGCATCATCTGGAACCATTGATTGAGTTTAGGTAGAAAATCTGATTATTTTATGAAACAGGATTCGTTACATTAATATTTCTCGTATTTTCGGATCTATAAGGCGAACTTAAAACCCTCCAATTTCCTCAAAAAACGACACTACGGCTTATAATCCGGAGCACCTAATGCCCCTTTTCCACCGGCTCTTTTCCGGTCTACTCGGCTCGCTTTGAGCGCGTTTCCACCGGCATTTTTTCGAGGCCGGTCCCTGCTTATTTGGTCCCTGCTTCGTGGGCGGCACCAGCTTAGCTCCTGTTCACTCATTGGTCGTGGGCGTGACCAGATGCGAGCATAAAGAGCAAAATATAAACCACAGCGTTAGCTTACCCTGCAACGTTTAGCCGTCTGTCCCCCAGCTGAAGGCGATGTAAAGCCTGAAATCTCCGGCGGATAACAGCCGTCCTACTCCGCGGAACAATCGCAGCATCCAGAGCATTTCTTCCACTGCGCCTCTCTTCCTGAAGTCTCAGGAGAATCCCCATAAGTTTAAAAAACAGCAACAACACAGGGCCGACGTTGTCCATAGCGCTTCCGTTGTTTACACAACTTGCGCTAAGTTTCGGTAGCGCACCCCCCCCTGCGCTGTGGCCCCGCCCCCCGCAACACGAGGAGGCGTTCCTCTGCTACCGACCAAACTAGCCGGTGTGAACGCGATGCATTCTTTATCGAGCCGAGCGGAGCAGAGCAGAACCGGACTTCTGAATTAGAGCCGGTGTAAAAGGGACATTAGAGTCACATTTTAGCGTCGTTTATACCCGACGCTTACGTCGGTGAGTTTTGAGCCGTTTGATTATCTGTGTGATCTCTCACAGAGAGGGATCATATAAACGCTGATGCAGGCAAAAACCAGAGCACCGAAATGTCCATTTCGAACGGAGCGTGGCGAGCGCGGTCCGCGCAAAGTTACAAAAACCTGGGAGGGGAGGACGCGCCTTTTATATATGACAAAAGTTGAGAACCGTTCGTCGACAGCGCGCACATTAAAGTCCGACGCCGTTTCTTAGACTGAATCCGCTGAACGGGTTAATTAAACCTCGGTCTTCTTGTTTGCAGCTAAAACAACTTTTTAACTCGTGTGTTTCTTTTAAAACTGCAGCTTTGAACAGCGTTGAAACAGAAGGTTGGATTATTAAAAGCTCCTCGTCGTTCGGTTTGCTGTGACGATGTCGACGTGCGGGTCAAAGATCTGATTCCAGTCCATGTCCTTCTCCCTCACACACACACACACACACCCTGTAAATAGCAGCTGACTGGTTCTCCAACATTAAACCTGTGCTGTGCTGCCACCTGCTGGCAGGAGTCGTTCAGCCTCGTTCTGTGGCTGAAATGAGTCATCTCTCAGATTCTGTGGGAGGAATCATTAGGATTCGTATCTCCCTGCTTGTTCCTCTCACACACACACACACACACTCCCTTGGCCCGTTTTTCTGCTGATCGCGTCTGAACTTCCTCGCCTCATTCCCAGTCCCGTCGTCTCGCTCTGATCTCCTTCTCGCTCTCTCTCCGCAGTTGTTCGTGGGTCTGTCCTTCCCCTACGAGGGCCCGGCGCCCCTGGAGGCCATCGCCAACGGCTGCGCCTTCCTCAACCCCAAGTTCAACCCGCCGAAGAGCAGCAAGAACACGGACTTCTTCAAAGGCAAGCCCACGCTGCGAGAGGTGAGCCCGTTTTCCTCCTCGTTTTTTCTCTTTTTTCTCTCGTCGCGCTCGGCGCTGTCCTCACCGCCCGGCCCGCTCTGATGTGCGCAGCTCACCTCCCAGCACCCGTACGCCGAGGTGTACATCGGCCGGCCGCATGTCTGGACGGTGGACATCGAGAACCCCGCCGAGGTGGAGGGGGCCATCCGCTCCATCCTCAGCCAGAAGGTAAAACACGCCAACACGCCTCGCCATCTACAGACTTCTCAGCTTCCGACCCAGAAAATATTAGTGACAAAGGTCCGTGACTCCATCTTTAGGCTGTTTAAACATCCAAAAATGATAATAAGAGTCAAAACAGTCCATTATGCTCTTTTTTAATCAATTTATAGATTTATTTTTCAAGTTTTTGGAACAAATATGGTGCAAAAATAGCATTAAAGCTAAGTTTTTTTATTGTAAGTTGATGTGTGGAGATTATCTGAGGACCCCTAATTGGTGCTGAGTGACCCACATTGGGGCCCCGACCCCCAACTTGTGTTTTTTTTTTCCGCGCTCAGATCGAGCCGTACCTGCCGCATGAGTTCACCTGCGAGGGGATGCTGCAGAGAGTCAACGCCTTCATCGAGAACCAGGTACTTCCTGTGGCAGCGACCTCAGCGTCCGTTCACACAGAGAGAGAAACGAATGAACCCGCCGTCCCAGGAGGCTGCGCTCCGACTGTTACACGTTTCATCTTCCTGAAAATCCGACATCCAGACCAAGAAAACGAGACAAATGGAACCAAAACGCTAAAGATTTGGATCAGAACGTGGAAAATCATGATGCTTGTGTCGTTTTTCTCCTTAAATTCTACTTCCTGTTTGATAAAAGTACCAAAAACATAAAATAATTCCCTCAGCCTTCATCTTTCAGGAAGTAAATTTAGTCCTTTTTATATAAATAGCAGACCCTCCGGGATTTCGCGATGTTGCGATCGCAACTATTAACGCAAAATCAAGCGAACCCCGAGAAATCGCAACTTTTTGCTACTTTACCCCAATATTTATTGTTTCTAAAGTGATTCGCCACCGTTTCTGCGGTCTAGTCTCTTCTTTGTGGGTTTGTGTAGCGTGGAATACAAAATAACCCCAACTAACTCAGGAAGAAGACACGTGACGTCACTTCCTGTTAACATCAGAATGCCGGGAGCGTGCAGGAGCAGCGACCGAAGCCAAAATGTGCGC
>NC_051452.1:760863-763627 GCF_001649575.2 Kryptolebias marmoratus | reverse complement strand
AGGGACAATCCAGAAATGCTCATGAATGTCAGTTTAGAAGCTCTCAAAGTTCTCAAATAAAGCACCTTTTGAGAATGTCAATGTTTGTTGGGAATTATCTTACAAAACTAGGAAGGATTTTTGGTTTAGATATTAAAAGTTATGTTTTTTTATTGATTTTAGTAAAAAAAAAAAGGCTACTTTTAGGAAAATGCCCTGTGAAATCCTGGAGGGACTGATTTGTACGTCTCTGGTGTGTGACGCTGTCGTGTCTCTCGTTGTCCCCCCGGCAGGACTTCTGTCACGGTCAGGTCATGTGGCCGCCGCTCAGCGCCCTGCAGGTCAAGCTGGCCGAGCCGGGTCAGACGTGCAAGCAGGTGTGCCAGGAGGCGCAGCTGATCTGTGAGCCGTCCTTCTTCCAGCACCTGAACAAGGACAAGGACCTGGCCAGGTAACACACACATACACACTTTCCAACCCCCGTAACATGGAGCGGATACAAATATATATTTATAAATTCAGGATGGCCGCCAGAGCCACCTCCTAGGAGATCTCGGCTAGTTTTAGTAGCCAGTTTTGCGACGGCCATCTTGGATGGAATCAAACATCCACCTTCCGAGAGTTGGTTAAATTCTGCTACTCAGGAAAAAATGGGTTAAATTTATTTTATTTTTGTCCAAATTAAAGCACAGATCATAGAAGAATTTATGTTTTTTAAATGCAGAAAGGTACGAGCAGGTCCGTAACTTTTTGAGCGATCTCACGTGAAGCTGCCAACGAGGTAGTCACAGAGCTGAAAAAGTTGGTATGCGTCAAGGAAAAGCTACGACACGAAGCTGGGATATCGTTGATTTTTTTACACTCAATCGCAGTTTAAGTTTTAGGATTTTTACAACAAAATGTTCAACTTGTTGTCCAAATTTTTTTTTTCCAAAATGGCGATTAACGCCAAGCGTTGACTTCGCCGAGCCGAGGGCGGGAGAACGATCCACGACCGGCTCTGAATTTTTTTAACAGATTATTTGTAAAAAAAAAAAACAATAATTTCTAGAGATTTAATCAAATGTTTAAAACGCCAACTCGCCGTTTTCATCGTCGCTCCTCGTTTTTAGGGCCAGGCGGTTTATAAAAAAAAAACAAATTCGGGTTCAAACCCCGCATGCACACACAGGAAGGAGGGGGAGAAACGAATAATTTGTTTTTAATGTTTGTAATTCTCTCCATTCAATAAAAACACACCGTGTGATACCAGGAGTGGCCACAAGGTGGCAGCAGAGCGCAGGTTCTGACTCCCGTCTGTCTCCGCCAGGTTCGGCGTGGACTGTCGGACGGTGGAGTCCAGCGCCGACACGGTGGTGCCGGCGTACAGCGAGGCGCGCCGCCACTGCATCCTCCAGTCGGACCTGCTGCTGTTCAGCTGCGCGGGGGCGCACCAGTCGCTGCGGCGCGTCTGCCCCTGCCGCGACTACATGAAGGGCCAGGTGGCGCTGTGCAAGGACTGCCTATAGCGGGGCAGAGGGGGGCGGGGCGGGGCGGGGCCGATCATATTTATTACTTCCCTCCCGCCGGCGACACGAACCTTCAGATTCACCAGCCAGCAGGGGGCGGGGCCGCCAGGAAGGGGACATTACCTGGATTTAAAACAGCGGCTGCCTTTCTGCTCGTGTCCTGGTCCTCTCCACCCCCCCGACCCCCCCATGACTGAGCGCACCATCCACCCGCCTCTCTATTCTTTAGGTAGCTTTGCACTGGAAGCACACACACACACACCTGGAGAAGAGCCCAGTTTTTACACTGTAACCGCCTCCTTCCTCTGGTCTGTACAAAATAACAAACCCACCCACCCTAAAACCTTCAAGGACGGCAAACAGGTGCGTCGCAGCTCTTACGTGTTTTTTTGTTTTTTGTTTTTTTTGTAGTTCCAAACGAAAGGGGGCGGGGCCAAAAAATGCACTAAGCTAACGGATTCGATTCGTCAGGGGTCTGGGTGACACTGTACGTCTATTTATTTTGTACACAAACCTTTTATCGCCGCGTTTCGCTGGAAACGAGGGTTTATTTTTATTTATGGGGGGGGAGGTGCAATCTTTATCTTTTGGTTTTATTTATGGAGGGTAATTTAAGAAAAAGGGGGCGGGGTTCTAATTATATTTGAGGACGTTTGTCTGCGGCGTTTCGGCTTTTAGTGACCAAAAAACAATAAAAAAGCATCAAATTTTTTTATTTTTCCACCTTAATTAGATTAAAGCAACTTTTATTTCTTTAAAAGCCGATCGGAGCAGACGAATGTGCCTTTTTTTTCCTGTTTTTTTAAACCTCAAAACAAGCGATTAAGCTCTTTGTTTTCCATTTCTTGTTGTTTTGTTTGTTTTTTTGTTTTTCTTTGCGTTTGCACAAATCTGAAATCGGAGCAGGGAACGCCGTCATCGTGCTCTTCACTGTACCTGCCGCCAAGTTCGACATTTCAAAATGCATAACGTGCCTTTTTTTTTTGTTTTGTTTCCGTGCTTTATTATCCGAATTATTTTCCAGTTAAGTTGAAGGAATTTCTGCTGAAATTAAGTCGGAAAAAAAAAAAACAGGACATGAACTTGATTATTAAGGTTGTTTCCTCAAATCAAATCGGAGACATTACCCACAATCCCCGGCTCCTCGTCTGCAAACAGGTCGTCATATCTCGTCTTTGAAATCAGCACCGAATGTTTCTATTAACGGGGAATAAATAAAACATTGTTTAATTTTTCTTTTTCTGGTGACGGGTTCGTGTTTTTTTTTTTTTTTCCTC
>NC_051452.1:756511-760558 GCF_001649575.2 Kryptolebias marmoratus | reverse complement strand
TTTTTTTTTTTTTTTTACACGATCACAGTTTAAGTTTTAGGATTTTACCACAAAATGTTCAACTAAATTTCCAAACTTTTTTCCAAAAATGGCGCGCTTCCTAAACAGGATGGGCCGCATGGACGATTAACGCCAACGAACCTTTAATTGCACGTCAAAACGCCGCCGGAACTCTAATTCTCTGTCATTTCTCGATTTCGATGCCAGGACTTAAAAAAAATAAATAAAAATGGCTGCCTCGTGGAGACGTCGGAGGAGATACGAGTCTCAGTTTTGATGCTTGCTGCACATTAAATATCAGAAACAACAGAAGCAATGCAGTAACCTGTTGTGGCCAGTAGATGGCGCAGGTTCCGACACGGAAAAGGCTTTGATTTGGGCAACAAATGAGGTCGTTGTGATGACTTTTTCTTGTCTTGTAGTTTGGTGCAGATGAGGTTTGTAAAAACACAAACGACGCTTCAAACGGCGCCGACGCAGGTCTGTCTCCTCCTCCTCTTCCTCAGGGGAGCCGTCACTCGAAGCGCTCGTAGTTCCTGGTCCGTCGGACTCGGGGGACCGTGTCCAGCAGCAGCCTGCGGCGGACGGGGAAAAAATAACAAACGAAACTGTCCGTAATTCCGAGTTTTATCCGTTTCACTGTGTTTTATAATTCAATTGAAAGTGGAGTTCCACAGGGATGTAGTCTCGGTCCCCGTCGTTTTCAAATAAACTGCTGACAAGCTTGGGGTCAAAGGGTAAAGGTGGGGCTGTGATATTTGGATATTTGTTTGTTTGTTTTTTTTTTACCATAGAACCCATTTTCAGGCTCCTAAAAGGTCATTAGGCCGTACAACCGACAGGAAGTGCTACAGCGAGCTGCCGCTTGTGGCTGTTTGTGCTCCCAAATAGCCATAAGACGCCATTTATTGTTTCGTGAAGCACTTCCTGGGTCACGTTGACCCATCTGCCCCCTCCCCCTTTTCACTTACTTGACCCCGTAGGCGAGGATGATGAGGCCCATGAGGACGCCCACGGTCCCGTCCAGGTACCACACGTCGGGCTCGTGCTTGAACACCTCGGCGCTGACGAGGATGGAGAAGCCCATGACCCCCCCGACCAGAGAGTTGAACCCTGGAGGGAGGAGGGGCTTCGTTTCGCGTCAGGACGAAGGATTTATGATAAAAAAAAAGGATCAAAAAAGACGCCGCCCTACCGTCGGTGACGAGCGCCTGGCTGGTGAGCGCCCGGCCGAGCGCGACCTTGATGGCAGCCAAGACGAGACACGTCAGGCCGCTGACGACGGACACGCTGAACAGGAAGTCGTCCTGGGTGGGGGACACAAACGGACCCTGAGTTTTGTCTCTCAGGTGCCACGAATCGTTTAGCTTCTTTTTAAATCGGAACAAACAAACGTTTAAAATCATTTTTTAAAAAAACAAACAATTTTGACGATTAGGTTTGCTTGCGCCTGTTAGCAAAATATCTCAAGAAGCGTCGGACGGATTGGCGTCCGGAGTCGGCCCGATTCAAGATGGCCGCCACAGTTTAAACGGTTGGCGCGAAGCCTGTCTGTCTGTTAGCAAAATATCCCACAAACCAACGGACGGATTTCAATGAAACTCTCAGCAATTAATTATCAGATCCTCGTCTACAACCGATTAACTTCTGGAGTCAGCTTGATGTAAAATGGCCGCCACAGCCAGCTCGCCTTACGAAACACAAAAACGTCTAGAACTCGGGCAATTTTACATTTATTGAGTTCAAATTTGGTGTGGTAGTAGCTGAGAGTCACCCATGACACATGCTTTAGGAACTACTCATCACGCGAGATTTTTCTTTAAAACTTTAGCAATAACCGTTGGGAGTCGACCCCGTTTGTCTGTTAGCAAAATATCTCAAGAACCCCCGGACAGATTTTAATGAAACTTTTTAAAAGGAATCATTGGATGTACGTCTACAGCTGATTAACTTTAAGAGTCAACCCAAAGCAAGATGGCCGCCGCAGCTAATTGGTGTTAGGAAACACAAAAATGTCTGTAACGAGTTGAATTTTACAGATATTGAGCTGAGATTTGGTGTGGTAGTAGCTGAGAGTCATTCCGAACACATACTCTGAGCGCTCGCAGATCGTGCAAGATCTTCGTTGAGAACTTTGGCGTGCAAGTCGGGCGGTGGCGACGCACATTCCTCGTTCCTTTAAGCTTTAATTTGAAAAACAAAGTACGACGTGAGCGTTTCTGTTTTCGGTCCCTCGGTGGTTCCCCGCGAATATTCAGCGGCTTTTAAAAAAAGGGTAAACTAGCAAGATGCTAGCTAACAGCTAAAAGTAGAAAAACACTAACTAAAAGCAGTAAAAGGTTAGTTAAGATAAAAGTATCTTGAGGCTAAATGTAGCAAAACACTAAAAGCAGCAAAAAGAAACTAAAGTAGCAGCTAAAGTAGCAAAAGGTTAGAAAAGGTTAAATGTAAATTAAACAAAATGCTAGCTAAGAGTATCAAAAGGCTTCTTTGAAGCTAACAAATGCAAAAGGCTAACTCAAAGCTAAAAGAGGCCAAATCTTAGCTAAAGTAGAAAAGAGTTAGCTAAAAGATAAATTAAAAGTTAAAATTAGCAAAAGGCTAGCTGAAAAGTAAAAGTAGCCAAATGCTAACTACAAGTGAAAAAGGTTAAATTAAGCAAAATGCTAGCTTAAACTATCAAAACACTAACAGGTTAGTAAAGATAAAAGTATCTTAAGGCTAAATGTAGCAAAACACTAAGAGCAGCTAAAATTTGGTTAACTAAAACTAAGTAGCAGCTAAAGTAGCAAAAAGTGAGAAAAGGTTAAATGAGACAAAATGTTAGCTAAGAGTATCAAAAAGCTTCTTTGAAGCTAAAAAATGTAAAAGGCTAACTCAAAGCTAATAAATAAATGTAGCGAAGTACTAGCTCAAAAGTAAATATATAGAAGGCTAGCTAAAAGTAACAAATTGCTAGCTAACAAGTAAAAGTAGAAAATCGCAAAAAGTGAGCTAAAAGTTAAAAATAGCAAAAGGCTAGCTGAAAAGTAAAAGGCCTTGTTACAAAATACAAATAGGAGAATGCTAACTACAAGTGAAAAAGGTTAAATGAAGCAAAATGCTAGCTTAAACTATCAAAACACTTCCTCAAAGCTAACAGTCGCAAAAGTGCTAGCTGAAAGTAACAAAAAGCTAATGAAAGTAGAAAAAGGTTAGCTAATGGTAACAAAAACACTAACCAGAAGCAGCAAAAGGTTAGTTAAGATAAAAGTATCTTAAGGCTAAATGTAGCAAAACACTAAGAGCAGCAAAAATTTAGTCAATAACTAAAACTAAATAGCAGCTAAAGTAGCAAAACGTAAGAAAAGGTTAAATGAGACAAAATGCTATCAAAAGGCTAACTCAAAGCTAAAAGAGGCCAAATCTTAGCTAAAGTAGAAAAAAGTTATCTCAAAGATAAATAGTTCATAGTTAATAATTAGTTTAAGAAAATTTAGGCTAAAAAAACTGTGACAATGTTTTGGTTTTGAATTCTAATTGGAGTGAGACATCCAATCTACGTTCAGAATACGTGACGTAGTGAGCGCTCTCACCATAAAACCAGCTTTGACGTATTTTCTCCAGTAAAGTTTTGAAAAATAAGAAAGAAAACAGGTTTTATAAACAATAAATGTGTCCTACAGACCTCCGTCTTTGTAAGTATTGGTGTTCAGGAAGCACTTGTGCATTTATATAATAATAATAATACATTTTATTTCAAGGCGCCTTTCTGGCACTCAAGGACACCGTACAAAGAATAAAATCAGCAGTAACAGAAAATAAGATGTAACAATGAAAGAAAGAAAAGAAAAAAAGAAAGTAAAGAAAAATAAATAAGAAAAGAATGTATAAAATCAATATAAAATCAGGCAAACCAATTGTGTCAGGTGGAAAAAGCAGATCTAAAAAGGTGTGTTTTGAGTTCTGATTTGTATTGTGAGAATGACTTTATGTTTCTAATGTGAGGTGGTAACGAGTTCCAGAGTCGGGGAGGGGGCGGACGGGGGGACGGGGCGCCCCCGGGCG
>NC_051452.1:752486-755849 GCF_001649575.2 Kryptolebias marmoratus | reverse complement strand
GGACAGAGCCCTGGGGAACTCCTGATGTGACAGATGAAGGCTCAGAAGTGAAGGTTTTGATCCGGATGAACTGAGTGCGGCAGGAGAGATATGATTTAAACCAGTTTAGAGGAGTCTGAGTGATACCAATAGAGGAAAGTCTGTTGAGTAGGGTGGCATGGCAGATGGTGTCAAACGCTGCACTCAGGTCGAGGAGGATGAGGATGGACAGCAAGCCGGAGTCAGCTGCCAAGAGGAGGTCATTGGTGATTTTTATGAGGGCTGTTTCTGTACTGTGGAGGGGACGAAAACCAGACTGAAACAGTTCATACAGGTTGTTGTTGGATAGATAAGTGTGAAGTTGGGATGCTACTGTCTTTTCAAGAATCTTGGAGATGAAAGGCAAGTTGGAGATAGGACGGAAATTATTGTGATTATGGTGATCAGCGCCAGGTTTTTTCAGGATAGGGGTTATGGCAGCAATTTTAAATGATGCAGGAACTGTTCCGGTGGAGAGAGAGGAGTGAATAATGGCAGAGATGAGAGGGAGTATAGATGGGGCACAGGCTTTAACCAGGACTGTTGGAAGAGGGTCAAGCAGACAGGTGGACAACTTGGACTTGTTAATGAGGCTTATGATTTCTGAATTTGTCGGGAGCTCGAAGGAAGAGAAGGAGTGGGCTGGAGGAGAAAGTTCAAGAGTAGGACAAGGGGTCGGTTGTGAGCTGAGATACTGGTGGATCTTAACAATTTTACTGTCAAAAAATGACATGAGGGAATTACAAAATTCAGTTGAACACAGATGTGAAGGTAGGGAGTCCGGGGCTTGGGTGATGTTCTTGTAGAGGGAGAATATTGACTTGGTGGAGCCTTCATTTGAACAAATTAAACCAGTATAGTAGGAGGATTTGGCTTGATTGATACAGTCCTTGTAATGCAATATGTGAGTTTTGTAAATGTCTTTATGAACAACCAGTCCAGTTTTCCGGTGGAGCCATTATATTATGTACATTATAATGTTGTTTTTGTAGTTTTAATTCATGTAAATACACAGGTGGAGCTGGAGAACACTCCACCAGCCGCCACTGTGTTGGTTGCGGCGGCCATATTTAATCACGTTGGCTCCAAACGGTAATCAGCTGTAGAGGCACGTCCAGAGATCGTTTCCTGAAAGTTTCACCAACATCTGTCGGGTGGGTTCTGAAATATTTCGCCAACAGACAGAGTTTTGACTCCGGCGGTTTTAAGCAAAGATTATGTGTGACGCGTCGATCTCGGGGCATGTGGTGGGGATGACTCTCAGCTACCGCCACGACAAATTTCACCTCGACACCTATAAAAACGACCGAGTTACGGCCATTTTTGCGCTTTCGAGGTTTGATTAGCTGCGGCGGCCATCTTGAATTGTGGCGACCCCGAAAGTTAATCAGTCGTAGACGATCATCCAGCGATTACTTCCCGAAAGTTTCATCGAAATCTGCCGAGTGGTTCGACAGATATTTTGCTAACAGACAGATTACAACAAATAAAACCAGTGATGATGTTTTATTCGTGTTCTGTTGGGTGTTCGGGTTATTAAAATGATTAAAAACAAATCTACAGCCATGATTTACGCAGCGCAGTCATCTCTCTCCCCGAAGAACGATCTCAGAGAAGCCGTTGCTAAGGAAGCTTCTCGTTTCCTCGGCCGTTTCTACGGCGATGACTGCCTAGCAACAAGGGGGACGTTGTTGGTTTCACCCCGTTTGCTTTCTTTAAGCCACCGGAGTACCCGGTGCTGTAATTAGCTCAATTAGGACCACCTGTGTTCAGGCTGGTGGGGGGGGGGGGAGTCACGTGACCTGCGAGGAGCACAGCTGCGGTGAAAGAGGCGGAGCCACCTCCGAGTAGAGCCGGGGCGGATCGATCCGCAATATCGAATATTTTTTTCTTATCGATCTTTTGCAGTTTCGTTAAGAGGCGGTTGACTCATCACGTGACTCAGTGAAGCCACGCAACCTCAGCAAGCCCCGCCCACTAAAGTAGCTAAAGAAAAAAAAAAAAAATTTGTTTTGTTCTCCTATTGTTTCTGTTTATCGTGTTGATATTTTTTTTTGTTAAACTATTTTTAGGGACAGCTACAAACTTTGTCCAAATTCTGTCCAGGTTTTAACAAAACAATTCAAAAGGAAAAACTACAAAAACAACTAAAAATGTCAGAGGTTAGATGAGATATCGCACTTCCAGGATACAAAGTATCGGTATCGGATCGATACCAAAGTTTGAGCAGAGACCAGGAGGACAGCTTGGTTCTGAAAATACACATTTAATCGATCTTTAAATCCAAAAGAACTTCATATTACCTCTCTCTAAACTACTCATCAAGTCGGACGTACTGACAGCTCGCGCTTAAAAATAAAATAATTTTTTGGTTTTGTTATTATTGCGTGTTTTCAAAGCAGAACTGTGACCCCTGCTGGCAGAATGAGGAACTTCAACATCGAACAGTTATTATCAAAATGAGGCGTACTTTTTGTTGAAAACTCCTGGAGTGATGTCATCGGAACATTCCAGCCTTGTATTAAAAAAAGAAAAGAGGACTCCACCAATGAGCTAGCGTTATATGAAGGGATTTCCCAGCACTAAGGCAGCTAATATGCTAACATTTCACACCGGAGGATCGTTCTGCGCGTCGCTTCGATCGGCTCTCACCACTTCGGGCAGCAGCTTGGTGGCGAGGTCGTGGACGGCCTTTCCCATGATGCACAGGGAGGACAGGATGAAGACGACGCCCAGGATGACGCAGGCTCTGAGGAGGGAGACGAGAGGAGTCGATGAACTCAAACAGGTAGATCTCATCGACCGTTTTCAGGCTCGTCGCCTTGAAAACTTCAACAAACATGTAAGGAAGCGTTTTCAGGAACTTTTCAGGAAACCGTCAAACGCGCTACAAGGAACAAGTGATCACGGTTCGGTGGCGAGCCGGTCAAAGTTCAAGGTCGTTTCTTTTCATTTGGCGTTTATTTGATAATGACAGATACAAGACAATCATAGCCGTGGCTAATTCGCAACACCCGTCCACAAAAGCAGCGGTCCCCGACCTTTCCAGCTCCATGGAGCGGCCTTTAAAGGTGCGGCGGATAAATCCAACAAAATAAAACGACACGAGCGACATGAAAAACATAATAAAGGTAAATCCAACGTGTCCTCGCAGCTTTGTTAGCTGCGTTATCAACATGAATAACAGCCTCTCCTCCCCCTGATGTTCCCTGTGTTTAAACACGCCCTTCAAAATAAGAGACACCACAAAGAATCCAACTCCCCATAACGCTGAATCAGTGGAGCCCTGAGCCTGTTGCTAAAAGTAGCAAAGGGCTAGCTTAAAAGTAAGGTAAAAGTAGCAAA
>NC_051452.1:740841-749200 GCF_001649575.2 Kryptolebias marmoratus | reverse complement strand
GTAGCAAAAGGCTAGCTTAAAAGTAAAGTAAAAGTAGCAAAATGCTAGCTTAAAGGTAAGGTAAAAGTAGCAAAAGGTTAGTTTTTTTTAATAAAACCTAATAAAGGTAAATCCAACGTGTCCTCGCAGCTTTGTTAGCTGCGTTATCGACATTAATGTACGATTATATGATTTTGACCTCTGCGGGATCGAAAAGGAAAAGCATTTTCATACGAAACGAGAGTGGCGATTCCATCATTTTTGGCCAGAAAGCTGATTTTTTTACTGGCCAAATACTGACAGACTCGTCTAGGAAACGAAGACGCTCCGCGAGCGGCAAGATGTCCTCGAACCGCCGTTTCTCCAATTAACTAAATCTGACGGGAAAAGCGGAGCCGGCCGGAGCATATGTCCCGGTCGTGCTTGGCTGCCGGAGTGTGCCGAGAAGATCTGAGGGCCGCCGTGCTCTCGAGGTTCTTGGGTTTTAAGGAGGGGGGGTTAGGTAACCAAGGCAACAGCCCAGCATCCCTCTGGGAAGTCCACAGCAGGACACACACACACACATCCAGGAGCTATGCGTCCACGCTAACAGCCCCCCTGTTGGTCCCTGCTCATAGTATCCGATCTCCATAACGACGTCAAACACGTTCGTGAGGATGTTGCCGTGGCAACCGCGCAGACCGCAGGTCATCTCCGCTCGACCGTGTCGGCTTTTCTCAAACGCCGACAGATCTAAAACTAGGAGCAACGGGAGCTTTTCCCCCCGCTTAGGTGCTGCAACGTACTGGCTGTCTACCAGACGACAACAAGCTGCTGAATAAATTAATAAATAAATAAAAGCCGATGTCGCTCAGAGATAATTGGCGGTTTTTCTGAGCGCGTTGGGATAACGATCACCGACCGAAGCGAAATCCTCCAATTAGGCGGTGGAAGGAGGACGCTTTAACGGGGCGGTTTAATTAGCGTTCGAATCCGGTTGTGCTTGAAACAAACTTGGGAAGAGGTGAGAACGTCCACTTGAACCCACTTCCTGTTTATGCACGGTGTGGGTTTAGATGTACGTGGAGAAACGGCGCCATGTCGTAGTTCAGACTCGGATTTGTGTTTTAGCAACGACCGACTCGTCGTATCATCGCAGAGGTGAAATGAATGTTCCCGTTCTGAACCGCCTTCCTCTCCGGAGGACGCGAGCTCATCCGTCGCACCTGCCGCAATCGCTCGGTGCTCCTCCGAGACCCGGACGCGTCTCTCGCCTCCGAGTGGGCGGGAA
The DNA here is from genome assembly GCF_001649575.2 of Kryptolebias marmoratus. Classification (NCBI taxonomy): domain Eukaryota; kingdom Metazoa; phylum Chordata; class Actinopteri; order Cyprinodontiformes; family Rivulidae; genus Kryptolebias; species Kryptolebias marmoratus. The sequence continues at coordinate 747,951 of NC_051452.1, read as the reverse complement.
GCCGCAGCCGCCGCACTCCGTCAAGAAAGATCGGAAACGGCGAAAGCTGGGGAACGACGCTTGGCTTTTGGAATTTTGAGCATTTCGAGCCTTCGGACCTCTCCTTCTCTCCTGCTGGACGTAATTTAACCTCAGGGGTGATCAAGCGGCATCAGGAAGACCAAGGAACGCACCGGGACACAACAGGGTCAAGGGGAAGTTGCGGAATAGGTTCTTGGTTTGAACATCTTCGTGGTTCGGTCGGTCCTCTGATCCTCTGATCGTGGAAAGAGCGCTGCACAGCTGAAAAACATGGCTGCCCACCGAAGCTGATCGAGGATTCACCCAAGAAACCTCACTGTAACTGTGGACGAGCTACAGAGACATCCGCAGCTCGGGTGGGACGATATGTCCACGGGGACAACAAGCAGTCACAAATCTGGCCTTCATGGAAAAGTGGCTGGAAGAAAAGCCGGAAGAAGTCCGGTTTGCCCCGAGCCGTGCGGTTAGGGGCACGGCTGAAAGCTAACGCCGCGCGCCGCCACCCCCCACTGTGAAGCACGGGGGTGGCGGCGTCATGCTGTGGGGGGGACGCTTCGCTCCAGCAGGAGCAGGGAAGCTGGTCGGAGTTGATGGGAAGGTGGACGGAGCCATGGACTCGAGAAGCGAGGCGGAGGTTCAACGGGAAACATTCGGCCGGATCGACAATGGAATGGGTCGGATCGAATGGACCGGTCAGAGTCTAAAACTGAGCTGGAGTTACACGACGTTGCCAAAAGTATTCGCTCACCCATCCGTATCATTGAATCCTTGTGTCCCGATCCCTTCCATGGCCACAGGTGTGTAAAATCACCAGCTTCTACAAACATTAGTGAAAGAATGGGTCAATCTCAGGGGCTCAGGGAATTCCAGCGTGGTGGGATGTCACCTGAGCAAGAAGTCCACAGTCAGCTGTTAGTGGTTTTACAACAAAGTTGAAGAGATCGGGAATTACAGCAACTCTGATATGTACAACCTCAGAGTGGGCTCAGCTGAGGTCGCCGACGTTCTACAGAGTCAACATCTCCAAACTTCATGCGGCCTTCGGATCAGGAGCAGAGAGCTTCATAAAATGGGTTTCCATGGCAACAGCTGCATCCAGGTGGAGTAAAACACGCCGCCGCTGGACTCTAGAGCGGCGGAGACGTGTCCTCCGGAGGGACGAGTCGTGCTTCTCTGTCTGACAACCCGACGGACGATTTCTTGTCTGACTGCTCTGTACCGAGTGTAAAGTTCGGTGGAGGGAGGATCATGCTGTGGGGTTGGTTTTCAGCTGCTTAGTTCCAGAGAAAGGAACTCTTAATGCTTCATTGTACCAAGACGTTTTGGACAACTTTGTGGGAACAGTTTGGGGGACGGCTACTTCCTGTTCCAACATGACCTCCGGCGCACAAAGCAAGGTCCACAAAGACATGGATGATGGGAGAACTTGACCGGCCTGCACAGAGTCCTGACCTCAGCCTGACGGAACACCTTTGGGATGAATCAGAGCAGAGAAAGGAGGCAAGCGAATACTTTTGGCGATATGGTGTAAAGAAGAATGGGTAAAATTTTAAGTGCAATAAAAGGATTGCCTTAGGGGGGTGGATACAAATGCATGCCGCACTTTTTAGATTCTTACTGGTAAAATTTCAAAACCTGTATCGTTCTTACTGATCACCTTTTGGAGTTAGCACAGTTCAAGATGGCTGCCACAGCTAATCCACCTTAGGAAACACAAAACCAGCTAAATGTCCGTCAGTTTGACACATAATGAGCTGAAGTTTGACGTGGCAGCAGCTGAGGCTAATCCTCGACACTCGCTCCGAGGTAGAATCAATTAACGGCTACATCTGAAGGAACACACACACACACACACACACGTCTCGGATCCTCCAGACGAAGGAAGCCCGATTAGTCAGCGGCGTTTCGGTCGACGCCACTCACATGTACTCGCGGTGCGCCGAGTGCACGGCGGCAGCGTTGCCGTAGCGCCACAGCACGATGGCGGAGGACAGCACGTCCAGCGCGGCGTCGAACTGCGGAGGGAACACAGAGACGCGTTAAGTCCGCGCCACCGACGGCAGCCGCTGGAGGATTTACGCCGGACTTACGGCGAATCCGAAAGCCGACGCGCTGTGGCGCATGATGGACACAGCTGGGAAGAAAAAAAACAGAAAAATGAAATGTTAGACGTTTTGTGTGTTTGTGTGTCTGTTAGCAAAATATTTCATGAATCAGTGAAAGGATTTGTCTGAAACTTTCAGAACTTAATCCATGGATATATGTCTACAACTGATTAACTTTCGGAGTCAACCCAATTCAATATGGCCGCCACAGCTAATCAACCTTAGCAAACACAAAAGCAGCGATAAATCGGCGAATTATACAGATATTGAGCTAAAATTTGCTGTGGTAGTAGCTGAGACTGATTCACAACTTATACTCTGAGCACGACACACTGCAGCATATCGTTACTTAAAGGTTTGGCATTAACTGTGAGGAGTTAACCATGTTTGTCTGTTAGCAAAATATCTCACAAACCACTGGACGCATTTTAATGAAACTTTCAGAAAGTAATCGCTGGATGAGCGTCTACAACTGATTAAATTTTGGAGTCAACCCAATTCAAGATGGCCGCCACAGCTAACCAACCGTAGCAAACACGAAAGTGGCTACAACTCAGCGAATTACACAGATATCGATGTAAAATTCGGTGTGGTAGTAGCTGAGAGTGATCGCAAACCCATAGTCTGAGCCCTAAAGAATTGGACAAGACATTCATTTAAAACATTGGCGTTAACTGTTAGAGTCGACTCTGTCTGTCTGTTAGCAAAATATCTCACAAACCACTGGACAGATTTTAATGAAACTTTCAGAAAGTAATCGTTGGATGTACGTCTACAACTGATTAAATTTTGGAGTCAACCCAATTCAAGATGGCCGCCACAGCTAACCAACCGTAGCAATCTGAAAGCGACAGAAACTCTGCGTCGCCGGCTTTTTACGAGACGCACTCGTTACAGATTTAGATTTATTTATTTAAGAAGGGGCCGTGCATACAACTTGGAACAGTTCTGGGTCACCACGGCAACCACGGAGACATGTTAAACTAAGGTGTGTCATCTGATCGGCATCTTCAGGCTTCAGTCGGTGGTAGTCACAGGGCTGTTTGGGATCACGGTGTGTAACACACTGAACGTGGAGCGCAGGAAGCTGAGGACAGAGTCGTCTCAGGAGCTCAGAGAGACGACGATTGGGCAGCAGGTTGAAGGTAAAGACTAGAAGACCGTCTCCAAGCAGCTGGACGTCTCTCTGGACATGGACGTGAGAGGACAACGGACGACAAACTGAAGAGACGGATGATACGAACAGTTACCAAGGAGACCGGGACGACTTCCAAAGAGGTTAGAGGAGGAACTCCGAGGTCAAGGGTCATCGGTGTCATCAGTTGTCTCTGTTTGAGACAAAGTGGACTTAGAGGACGACTGAGGAGGACAATGAGTCATAACAAAGAGGCTGGGATTTGCCAAAATGGGACAGATGGGACAAAACGGGAGCTTTTTTTTTTCTTTTTTTGGTCAACAAGTCCCATCAGCTCCAAAAATGGAAGAAAGGAAAGAACCCTGGACCTACAGGGGGACACGGAGAACGCTCGTGTCTCCATAAACAAACACGACAAACCAAACGCAAATAAGCTTATAGTCTTAGTGGGAGTTTACTCGTCTCTGGAAAATAAATAGAGTTTGGACAGAGAGGCCGTGCCTTCGGGGATCGTTGTGAAGGACTCTCAGCTACCACCACACCAAATCTTAGCACAACATCTGGAAATCTGACCGAGTTACAGCCATGTTTGTGCTTCCTAAACTCAATGGGCTGTGGCGGCCATCTTGAGTCCGATTCGCCCCGAAAGTTAATCAGCTGTCGAGGCACATCCGAGGAATATTTCCTGGAAGTTTCATCGAAATCCACTCGGCCGTTCAGGAGATATTTTGCTAACAGACAAACAGAGTCGACTCCAGAAAGTTAATGTTAAAGTTTTATGGAAAATCTTGGGCAATCCGTTAGCGCTCGGAGTTCGTGTTGGGGATCAGTCTCAGCTACTACCACGCCAAATTTTAGCTCAATATCTTTAAAATTGACGGAGTCGTAGCCATTTTTGTGGTTTTGAAGGTCACGTAGCTTTGGCGGCCATCTTGAATCCGGTTGACTCCGAATGTTAATCAGTTGTAGACGAACATCCAGCGATTATTTCCTGCAAGTTTCGTTAACATCTACAACAGGTAAGATATTAACCGTTCAGAATGTTCTCTTTTCTGCTTTAACATCCAGAGGCTTTTTGAGACAACTTGTCTTGTTGGTATGGTCCCCGCCCTCCGTCTTTGGCCCCTCCCTCCTCGCTGTTTTGTCCTCCCGGCTCCTTCATTAGGAGGACTCAGCTCCACGGTTGTCAGAGCCGAACCCGGCGACGGCTAATTAGTTCCCTCGGGACGCCGGGGGAGGGAACACTCTCATATGAAGTCAATTTCTTCTTCCTGTTTTATCGTTCGCTTCTCTGGTCCAGTTTTGAACATTTTGAACAGTTTTTCTTGGTTTTAGCACGTTTGTTGTGCGCTTTTATTTTGAAAGGCGCTCGTAAAGGGGCTGGCTCGACCACTTCCCGATTCGGCAAACCACCGTCTCTCGGACTTTTCTCTGTTCTTGTGTGTTTTTTTGAATCAACGTACGAAAAAAAAAAAAAGTCGGGAGATTAAAGTTTCTGCGGGTAAAAATCAGATTTATTCACCGCCGTTTTGAACGTGCGCACACAAGGCGGGGGCGGCTTGTCAAAAACGAAATGTTGATCGTCCAAAGTGAGCATTAGTTGTCCGTTTCTTTTTTCCATTTTCGTTTCGTAAACAAAATCGGAAACCGGGTGACGCTTACCTACTGGTAACTGAAAGTGTAGAAACTGCTGATTCGTTCGGCGTGCGAACTGCTGATTCATTCGGCGTGCGAACTGCTGATTCGTTCAATGTAGAACTGCTGATTCGTTCGGCGTACGAACTGCTGATTTGTTCAGCGGGAGTTCAGGTCTTCGTTTCCGGTTCCGCCATAAGGTCCCGTTGAATTAACAACAAAATAAAAGCTCATCTTTGGTTTAACCATTGCAGTTAAAAAAAACCAAAAGGTGCCTCTTTTTTATTTTTGCAATTGCCGTTTTTCTATTTCGTTTTAAAAACGGAAAAAAAAAAAAAGAACACATGCTTGTTTTGTTTTTTGCAATTTTATTTTGAAACGAAAAAAACCAAAGAACACTGATGTACACGGATTGTTTCTGTTTGATTTACGTCAACGTTTTGACGTTTCTTTTTTAACAAACGCGCTAAAACCAGAATAACTTCCGGTCCAAAAGCCTAAAGTCGGTGTTCGTCCAATCGGTGGATTTCAGTTTGTAGTCGAGTTTAGCGATTCGTTTTTGTGGTTTGCCCTTCAGGGCCACCGTAGAAGCTGCCCCCCTTGCCGAGCTAACTGTGACAGCTCGCTGCTAATTAGCAGCACGTTTTTCCTGGGCCGCTCGGGAGTCTTCGCACCGACGTGGGAACGTTCCCACCGCGGCGTCTTGTTTGTTGAAGCTCTTCGCCCGCGGTTGGGTTCAGACTGACAGGAATGTCACACGGCAGCGGCGGGTCGTCGTGGCGATGAAGTGAGGACTTGGAGTTAATTAAAACCCTTCACGGAAACCAGGATGTTTCAGTTGTTTTGTCCCCGACCGTCAGAGAAACACTGAGTGAAGGTCGACAAAAATGTCTACGGTTTGATATATAAACGCTACAGGAAGTGGAAAGATTATGGGAAAAAAAATAAAATAAAATAAATCGTTTAAACAGTTAGCATTTGAGACTTCCGGGAATGCAGTGTAACTGAGCAGACGTGTCCGACCTGCGCTCTCTAACCTATCCGTTAATATGATAAAAAAAACAACGCTAAACCAAATTGTGGACTGGGTAAATGAAGTCTAGAAGACAAGTAATGTGGAATGGATTTACGACTTCGAAACAAAGACCGAAAGAAAGATAAGAAGGACGAAAAATCTGTTGCTAGCAAAGAAGCGGTAGCCAAGGCTAGCCCCGGACGAAGTGAGTCTAACATGGCGACTCGGGAAACGGGTTCAACGACGGACGGGGAGGGAGATACCCAGATCGGGGGAGTACTTCCAAGTGTACTCAAGGAAATACGTGAGTTAAATAAGAGTCTTTCGGAGAAAATTGACTTGAGTTCAGCACAGCTCCAGACTTCTATCAACGGAGTGAAAGCTACGTTGGACAAGGTGCTAACGAGGGTAACAGAGGCTGAGAATCGAATCAGTGAAACTGAGGACGCTGTATCCGAGCTGAAACAGCTGACGAAGCAGCTGAAAGGCGACAACGAGTTCCTTAAAAAGAAAATCGACCAGCTTGAAAATTATAGCAGGAGAAAGAATATTCGAGTGTTGGGACTAGAAGAAGGCTCTGAAGGAACGGACCCTGTGAAATTCTTCACAACCTGGATACCGGAACTGTTGGGAGCTGGCGGTCCAGACCCGGCAGCTCAGCGGCTGGAGGTGGAAATTGAACGAGCACACAGAACCGGGGCTATGGAGCCTAGAACGGGTGAACCACCTCGTACCACCCCGAGACCCGTCTTGGTTCGTCTCCTGCGATTTCAAGATCGAGAGAAGATCTTGGCTTTGGCTAAAAAGAGAGGAAATGTCAGCTTCAACAACAAGAAAATTAGTTTTTTCCCTGACATGAGTCCTGAATTAGCCAGACGCCGAAAACAGCTCGTCCCCGCGCTGCAAGCAATTAAAGCAAGAAACATCCCCTGCTACCTCATCTATCCGGCACGTTTGAAGGTCCAACCAGATGTCGGAGGACCTCGCTTTTTCGACTCCACAACGGAAGCCTTTAAATTTATCAACGGCCTGGCACAACGGGAACAGCAGATGTCAATGACCAGCGATCACTGACTATCAACACCGAGTCAAAATCTGGAGCAGAATGGAGGGTTAAGGTGTCTGCCATCGGGTCTACTCCAGAGACAGTGAATCGGACCCTTGCTGGTTCCTGGATAAATGGTGGTACAGTGATATAT
>NC_051452.1:723515-731190 GCF_001649575.2 Kryptolebias marmoratus | reverse complement strand
AAAAAAAAAAAAAAAACAGTTAGCATTTTGCTACTTTTGTTGCTTTCAGAAAACATTTTTCTGCTTTTACCTGTTAGCTAGTATTTTGTTACTTTTAGCTTTTAGCTAGCCTTTTATATATTTGCCTTTGAGCTAGCATGTCGCTACATTTAACATGTTGCTACTTTTATCTTTTAGCTAGCGTTTTTTTACTTGCTACTTTAGCTGCTAGTCAGTTTTAGTTATTAACTAACTTTTGGCTGCTCTTAATGTTTTGCTACATTTAGCTGTTAGCTAGTCTTTTACATCTGAGCTAGCATTTTGCTTCATTTAACCTTTTTCACTTGTAGTTAGCATTCTCCTACTTTTATTTTGTAACAAGGCCTTTTACTTTTCAGCTAGCCTTTTGCTATTTTTAACTTTCAGCTCACCTTTTGCGACTTTTTCCTGCTTTCAGAAAACATTTTCTACTTTTACCTGTGAGCTAGCAATTTGTTACTTTTGTCTTTTAGCTAGCCTTTTTTATATTTACCTTTGAGCTAGCATTTTGCTACATTTAATATGTTGCTACTTTTATCTTTTAGCTAACCTTTTTCTACTTTAGTTATTATTTTGCTGCTTTTAGCTTTGAGTTAGCCTTTTGCATTTTCTTCAAAGAAGCTTTTTGATACTCTTCGCTAGCATTTTGTCTCATTTAACGTTTTCTTACTTTTTGCAGCTGCTACTTTGTTATAGTTATTAACTAACTTTTGGCTGCTCTTAATGTTTTGCTACATTTAGCTTTTAGCTAACCTTTTTCTTCTTTATTATTTTGCTACTTTTAGCTTTGAGTTAGCCTTTTGCATTTTTCAGCTTCAAAGAAGCATTTTGACACTCTTAGCTAGCATTTTGTTTAATTTACATTTAACCTTTTGCTACTTTAGCTGCTACTTAGTTTTAGTTAACTATCTTTTTGCTGCTCTTAGTGTTTTGCTACATTTAGCCTTAAGATACTTTTATCTTTACTAACCTTTTGCTGCTTCTAGTTAGTGTTTTTCTACTTTTACCTGTTAGATAGCATTTTTCTACTTTTAGCTAGCCTTTAATATATTTACCCTTGAGCTAGCATTTTGCTACATTTAACATGTTGCTACTTTTATCTGTTAGCTAACCTTTTTCTACTTTAGCTAAGATTTTGCCTCTTTTAGCTTTGAGTTAGCCTTTTGCATTTTTTAGCTTCAAAGAAGCTTTTTGATACTCTTAGCTAGCATTTTGTCTCATTTGACCTTTTCTAACTTTTTGCTACTTTAGCTGCTACTTAGTTTTAGTTATTAACTAACTTTTGGCTGCTCTTAGTGTTTTCCTACTGTTAGTTTTTAGCTAGCATTTTTCTACATTTAGCCTTAATATACTTTTATCTTAACCTTTTGCTGCTTCCAATTAGTGTTTTTCTACTTTTATCTGCTAGCTAGCAATTTGTTACTTTTTAGCTTTTAGCTAGTCTTTTATATATTTTCCTTTGAACTAGCATTTTGCTACATTTAACATGTTGCTACTTTTATTTGATAGCTAACCTTTTTCTACTTTAGTTAGCATTTTGCTACTTTTAGCTTTTAGCTAACCCTTCGCTGCTTCTAGTTAGTGTTTTTGTTATTTTTAGCTAACCTTTTTTTACTTTCATTAGCTTGTTGTTACTTTCAGCTAGCACTTTTGCGACTGTTAGCTTTGAGGAAGTGTTTTGATAGTTTAAGCTAGCATTTTGCTTCATTTAACCTTTTTCACTTGTAGTTAGCATTCTCCTACTTGTATTTTGTAACAAGGCCTTTTACTTTTCAGCTAGCCTTTTGCTATTTTTAACTTTCAGCTCACCTTTTGCAACTTTTTCCTGCTTTCAGAAAACATTTTCTACTTTTACCTGTGAGCTAGCAATTTGTTACTTTTAGCTAGCTTTTTATATATTTACCTTTGAGCTAGCATTTTGCTACATTTAATATGTTGCTACTTTTATCTTTAAGCTAACCTTTTTCTACTTTAGTTAGCATTTTGCTACTTTTAGCTTTGAGTTAGCCTTTTGCATTTGTTAGCTTCAAAGACGCCTTCTGACACTCTTAGCTAGCATTTTGTCTCATTTCACCTTTTCTTACTTTTTGCTACTTTAGCTGCTACTTAGTTTTAGTTATTAACTGTTTTGGCTGCTCTTAGTGTTTTGCTACATTTAGCCTTAAGATACTTTTATCTTTACTAACCTTTTGCTGCTTCTGGTTAGTGTTTTTCTACTTTTAGCTGTTAGCTAGCATTTTGTTACTTTACCCTTTTAACTAGCGTTCTGCTCCTTTTACCTTTAACTGTTTATTTTAGCGCTCACGCTGTGTTTGGACAGAAACACTCTGTCTGGAGTTTTAATACCGTCTTTGATGTACTTTTATTATTTTTTTAAATCACCTGTTGACTCCCACGGGAGGAAGCCGTTGACACTTTACAGGAAGAATTTCTCGCACCGTTTTGTTAATTTGCTGCTCTTTAATTGAAACTTGTTCGTTTGTTTGTCACGTTTATGGCAACATTAACCGCTGCCGCTGCTGAGAGACTGATAAAGACGCCGCACGTGGGAGGAGAGACCAAACGAAGACAAACATTGTCTTTATTATTATTATTACTGCTCCGAGTGTCTTTAGGGTTGGAGAACGCTCGTGTCTCCATAAAACAAACACGACAAACCAAACGCAAATAAGCTTATAATCTTCGTGGGAGTATCTCGTCTCTGGAACAAAATAGAGTTTGGACAGAGAGGCCGTGCCTTCGCGGATCGTTGTGAAGGACTCCCAGCTACCACCACACCAAATCTTAGCTCACTGTCTGAAAATCTGACCGAGTTACAGCCATGTTTGTGCTTCCTAAACTCAATAGGCTGTGGCGGCCATCTTGAGTCCGATTCGCCCCGAAAGTTAATCAGCTGTCGAGGCACATCCGAGGAATATTTCCTGGAAGTTTCATCGAAGTCCACTCGGCCGTTCATGAGATATTTTGCTAACAGACAAACAGAGTCGACTCCAGAAAGTTAATGTTAAAGTTTTATGGAAAATCTTGGGCGATCCGTTAGCGCTCGGAGTTCGTGTTGGGGATCAGCCTCGGCTACTACCACGCCAAATTTTAGCTCAATATCTTTAAAATTGACTGAGTCGTAGCCATTTTTGTGGTTTCGAAGGTCAGGTAGCTGCGGCGGCCATCTTGAATCCGGTTGACTCCGAACGTTAATCAGTTGTAGACAAACATCCAGTGAATATTTTCATTAGCTTAAGTTCTGCGGTTCTGTAGAAAAGTTACAAACAATCAATATCTTACCTGCCACAGACGGCTTTTTATAAAGGACAAACTGACGAGCTAATGGCTAGTCGGTCCAGTCAGAATCCGCAGCGACCCACTTTAGTTTTAGCTGTTAGCTCATCAGTCCGCTCAGAGGTGAACGAATTACATCTACAACAGGTAAGATATTAACCGTTCACAATTTTCCTCTCTTTTCTCCTTTAACATCCAGAGGCTTTTTGAGATAAAGCCGAATGTTTACCGCGAAAAAAAAACAAAAAACTTAAATTTGTTTTATTTGAAAAAAAAACCAACAAAGTGAAGGGAGGAAAATCCGAAACGCCTCCGTGTTGTTTGCCTAACTGGGAGGAGAGCAAACAGCCGAACGCCGACGTTTACAGGACCAGCCAGAGCCGGATCCCGGCGTTCCCGGCGGAGCGCTCCGTGTCGTCTTTGAGTCTCGAGGAGCCCCGTGTTGAACGAGCGGCGGCGCGTTGAACGGAAACCCGTCCGGTTCGCGGGGGAGGAGCCTCGCGGCGGTTACTCACCGAACGCGGCGGCGGCCAGGACGACGGTGACCGCGATGGACGCCCAGGACGCCCACAGGGCTTTCTTGCGGTAGCTCTGGGCCTCGTGGGGCTTCAGGCGCGCGCTGCTCTCCAGCAGACCTGCAGACAAGGGGCGGGGCAAAGTGAAACCGCGGGCGCTGGAACGCGACTCAAAGCAGAATTCAAGACAGGAGGACACGAACTCGGTGCGATTCTTTACGTCTCACAAGCGTCAAAATGAGACGCAGTTTGTTAAAATTTGGCGATTTATCACCTGGCGACAGGCTAGTTCATCTCGCCTCAAAGTCTGATGGGGTATGTGGTAGTAAAAGTTGGGAAATGTACAAAAAGGTGCACGTGGAGCCTAAGAAGTCCAGACTCGAACCTGTAACCGAGTTCTGTGTTTCAAACAGGGAGCCCGTGCCTCTGCAGATTATCGTGAAGGACTCTCAGCTACTACCACACCAAATCTTAGCTCAGTATCTGGAAATCTGACCGAGTTACAGCCATGTTTGTGCTTCCTAAACTCCATAAGCTGTGGCGGCCATCTTGAGTTCGATTCGCCCTGAAAGTTAATCAGCTGTCGAGGCACATCCAAGGATTATTCCCTGGAGGTTTCATTGAAATCCACTTAGCGGTTCATGAGATATTTTGCTAACAGACAGGCAGCGTTGACTCCTAAAAGTTAATGGCAAAATGTTAAAGAAAATTCTGTGCGATCTGTTCGCGCTCAGAGTATGTGTTGGGGATCAGTCTCAGCTACTGCCACGCCAAATCTCAGCTCATTATCTGTGAAATTGATTGAGTTAATGAAATTTTTGCTTTTCTTAAGGTTAGTTAGCTGCGGCGGCCATCTTGAATCAGGGCGACTCCAAAAGGTAATCAGTTGTTGATGAACATCCGGTGATTACTTCCTGCAACTTTTATTAATATGAACTGTGTGGTTCGTGAGATATTTTGCTAACAGACAATAAAAGAAATACACACACATATAGGTAGAAACCGATATTAGCCACTTCAGCTAATATCAACTACAACCAGCTCACTGTAGCACAAAAATTGGTTTTCATCGATAGAAATTCCTTCTATAGATTTAGTTTTAGCTGAACGAGTTCTCTGGGTTTACGAAAGCGCCACTTTGAAGAGTGGATTTCAAACTAAAATAATTTAAAATACTGGATTACCGTAAGCATTAGCATTAGCTCAGCATTAGCATTAGCTCAGCATTAGCGTAAGCATTAGTCTAGCATTCACATTAGTTTAACATTAGCTTAGCATTAACGTAAGCATTAGTTTAGCGTTCACATTTGTTTAGCATTAGGTTAGCGTTAACGTCAGCATTACTTAGCGTTCACCTTAGTTTAGCATTAGCATTAGTTTAGCGTTAGCGTAAGCATTAGTTTAGTGTTCACATTAGTTTAGCGTTCACATTAGTTTAACATTAGCTTAGCGTTAAAGTCAGCATTAGTTTGCATTCACATTAGTTTAGCATTAGCATAAGCATTAGTTTAGCATTCATATTAGTTAAGCATTAGTTTAGCATTAGCTTAGTGTTAATGTCAGCATTATTTGGCGTTCACATTAGTTTAGCATTAGCTTAGTGTTAGCATAAGCATTAGTTTAACATTAGCTTAGCAATTACAAAGGGATTAATTTAGCGTTAACATTAGCAGCTCGCTACTGTCCCAGCGGCAGTAAGATGAGCAGGAAATTCAGAGTAAATTTTGTAATTTAGAGAAATATGTTACCCGTGCTGCAAAATGAGTCACAAGGAGCTGCAGTGGTGGAAAAAAAACAACCTGAAAATGTAAATTTTTGCCCTAATTGAGACCAAGTCCATAAAGACACCATCTAGAGATCCTAGGAACTAAAATGATCTTGCTAATCTACTTTTCTGCCCCCTTGGGCCCCCCCATCAGTTCGCAGCCCCTGGACCCCGACCCCCTTCTAAAAAGGTGAACTTTTATTTTTAAAAAATTTAAAAAACACAAAATCTACCATTTTTCTCTGCCGGGTGATCCCTTCGTATAATGCTCAGGGGGCATCCTTTTAGAAAACATGGCTAAATCAACAAAAACCAACAGATAAATCGCAGAATTTCAACAAACTACGCCTCACTTTGAAGCTTTTGATTCGGGGAATTTGAAAAGAACTACACAATGTTAGCGTCCTTCTTTATTCCAGGTGTTAACCACTTAAACAAAGACTTTTTATGTTAAATTAAACATTTATTTTTGGATCAAACTCTGCTAATTGGAGTTCTGTAAAGGTCAGAGGAACAATAAAGTTTTATTCAAATTCTTTCAAACGGCAAACATCACTCATGGAACCCCCTCTGTGGTCAAAAATGTTAAAATTTATAAATTATTCTTTAAAGTTGGGACACCTGAGGCTGAATGTGAGCACCTACCCGGGTCCTCCGCGCCCTCTGCCATCTTCATCTCCCGGTCCACCTCGACGCCCTCCCCGCGGCTTCCCGGGCTCCCCTCCGGCTCGTCCGCAGCGGGGAGCCCCGCGCCGACGGCCGGCTCCGGCGCGGAGTCCCGCGGCGGGAGGTCCGTCATCCTGTCGGTCCCGGCTGAGCTGAGCGGAGGGGAGCGGGAAGGGGCGCTCCGACGAACGAGAAATGAAACGAAATAAAATAAAAATAAAAATAAAAAGGGAAAGAAATTTAAAAAAAATATTTGAAATAGTTCAGGAGACACAACGACACACCTGCGGCGAGAGGAGCGTCCGAACGGAGCCGAGGATTTCCGACTGAAGACGAACTGCGCGCTGAGCGGCACGGAACAGGAAGTGAGGAGGCCTTCAAAATAAAAGTCCAGAAGCGAACCTGTACGCGCAAAACTGGAGTTTTGTACTGATTTCTTTAAAAAAATATATGTATATTAACAAACATATGTCTTTTAAATTAGAAAAAGATTTCCAAAAATATATAAAAAATTAATATATATATATATATATATATATATTTCTATTGTGCTATATCACGTGTCAAATCAAGGCCTGAGGGCCAGATCCGGCCCTTGGTAACATTTTATCCGGCCCCCTGGTTTGTGACTCTATTGCTTGTCATTTTGCTTAAAAAACTGGGCCTATTTAGTAAAGTCTTATTAATATTTTGAAGCTTTAATTTGTCAGCAATCAGAGAAAAGCCACCCGCTGCTCAGTCTGAGCCCGGTTCTGGTTCTGGTTCTGGTGGAGGTTCCTTCCTGTTAACAGGGAGCCATTTGCTCCCACTGTTGCCTGCGCGCCGCTCGGGGTGAGAGACTGCAAAAAACTATCAACAATTCGCATTTTGGAATGTATGTGCACCGAGGAGTTCAGGAGAGTTTTATTTTGAAAGCGTCGACCGGAAACGGCATCCGTCCGGTGTTTGTCGAACCTGACAGAAGGTGTTGAGCTCAGTCTGGACGAGAAAAAGGAAAGAAAAAAAAAATCAGACACACCTGATCCCGGCGGAGTCCACGAGACCCTCCTGGGCTCGCGAGCCGCCTGCAGGAAAACATCTGTCCCGGGAGGACTGGACAGATGTTTAGCAAAAGACCAAACTTTACCCGATGTTTGTTAAAACCCATTTTTGCGCAGGAAAAACCTTGAAACGACCGTTTCAGACCTCGAACCCTGACTTAGTCCAGCTGTGGCAGACCGCTGGAGGTTGGACAGCAGAAGAAGAAGAAGAAAGTTTTGGTAACAAGAGGACAGTTTCTTTTTGACTGGCGTGATGCTGACAGGAACTGAGCCCCACGTTTCATAAGAGGAACCATCGAGGTTTCCAGTGACGTCACCCAGTCTGCAAGACGTTTAACACCTGGGCAGCAGGAGACAGCAGGTGGAGGTTGGACAGCAGCAGGTTGGACAGCAGG
>NC_051452.1:718599-722210 GCF_001649575.2 Kryptolebias marmoratus | reverse complement strand
GGTTGGACAGTAGGTGGAGGTTGGACAGCAGGAGGTTGGACAGCAGATGGAGGTTGGACAGCAGGTGGAGATTGGACAGTAGGTGGAGGTTGGACAGCAGGAGGTTGGACAGCAGATGGGGATTGGACAGCAGGTGGAGGTTGGACAGCATGAGGAGGTTGGACAGTGGGAGGTTGGACAGTAGGTGGAGGTTGGACAGCATGAGGAGGTTGGACAGCATGAGGAGGTTGGACAGTGGGAGGTTGGGCAGCAGGTGGAGGTTGGACAGTGGGAGGTTGGACAGTAGGTGGAGGTTGGACAGCAGGAGGTTGGACAGCAGATGGAGGTTGGACAGCAGGTGGAGATTGGACAGTAGGTGGAGGTTGGACAGCAGATGGAGATTGGACAGCATGAGGAGGTTGGACAGTGGGAGGTTGGACAGCAGGTGGAGATTGGACAGCAGGTGGAGGTTGGACAGTGGGAGGTTGGACAGCAGGTGGAGATTGGACAGCATGGAACTGGAACTCAAGATGGCTGCCTCGGTGTTTTGGTGCTCTTTGTTGTATTTGTTTTATTTGTTTTTATGTGTAAATACTGTGTCAGCATGCTCATACAGGCGTGAGGAGCTCCTAAACATCAGATATTCTACATCTGCGGTCCGATCACCGATCTTTTTGGCATCTGCAGCGGATGTGGTACATTTCCTCACGAGGAGAGTTCAACGTCGCAAGAGAGGTAAAAGATCGGGCGTCTTCGCAGACGGAGCTCACGCACACCTCTTCCCGGGATCTTTCTATCCAATGTTCACTCACTCAGCAATAAAATGGATGAACTGGCAATGCTGATGACCAGGAGCAGGGACTTTTCCTCCTCATGTGTGCTATGCTTCACGGAGACTTGGCTCAGTGGCCAGAAACCAGACTCTGCGCTACACCTGGACAGATTTCAGCTGCTTCGTGCGGGCCGCGACTCGGAGCGCACCGGGAAGAGTAAAGGCGGAGGGGTATGCTTCTTCATCAACAATGTCTGTTGCAACGATGTGACTGTGATCTCCCAACACTGCTCAACTGCTCTGGAATATCTGTTCATCAACTGTAAGCCATTTTACTCTCCACGCGAGTTCGCTTCATTTATCTTTGCCGCCGTCTACATCCCGCCGGACGCAAATGTCAACGAAGCTCAGCGTGCGCTCACAACCCAGGTTACGTGCGTGGAGCGAACTTTTCCGGACTCCTTAGTCATAATTCTGGGTGACTTTAACAAATGTAATCTGTGCCAGGAATTACCCAAATACAGACAGTTTATTAAATGTCCGACCAGAGCAGAGAACTTGGATCACTGCTACGCCACTGTGAGTGGAGCATACCGGGCGGTCCTGCGCCCAGCTCTGGGACTTTCAGACCACATCCTGGTTCACCTGATACCAGCCTACAGGCAGAGGCTGAAGCTCGCCAAACCAGTGAGGAGGACCTCAAAGCAGTGGACCGACGTGGAAGTGGAGGAGCTTCGCAGCTGCCTGGATTCCACAGACTGGGAGATGTTCAGGGCGGCCACAAACAACCTGGATGAGTTTACTGACGCTGTGACCTCATACATCTGTTTCTGTGAGGACAGCATTGTTCCAACACGCACCAGGGTATCATACAATAATAATAAGCCCTAATTCACAAGTAAACTCAGGCAGCTCTGGATGGTGAAAAACAGAACATTCAAGAGTGGGGAGAGAAACAGCTACAAGGAGGCAAAATATAGGTTTAACTCAGAGGTTAGAAAAGCTAAATCAATGTATTCTGTGAGACTCCAACAACAACTTTTGGCCAACGACTCCTCATCAGTATGGAGGGGGCTTAGGCAGCTGACCAATTACAAGCCTACAGCCCCCCATGCCGCCTGCGACCCGAAACTGGCCAACAGCCTCAACGACTTCTATTGTCGCTTTGATGGCCCGTCAGCCAGCCCTGAAATCCTTCCAGTCACCAACAATCACTCCACTCCTTTACAGCCCACTGTGGTCTCAGCCCCCTCCCCCGACCCCCTCACCAACCAGGAGCAGGATGTGCACAATCTCCTCAGCAAGCTGAACCTCCGTAAGGCTCCGGGTCCAGATGGTGTTTCCCCCTCCACCCTGAGACACTGCGCAGATGAGCTCACTCCCATCTTCACGGACATCTTCAACACCTCCCTGGAGTTGTGTCATGTGCCAGCCTGCTTCAAATCCTCCATTATAATCCCCATCCCCAAGAAGCCTCAGACTCTGAAAACAAGCACCTTTAGGACTTTTTTTTATTTATTTATTCATGTTAGCTTCCGATCACTTCTCGTTTCCCCTTTAAAGTCTGAAAAGAGCTGAAATCTGTACATCAAAACGAAAACTAGGGTTTGGGGAATAAGTGTTGCTTTCCTTCACGTGTTTATGCAACACAAAGTCCATTATCTGAGAGAAGAAAAGGACATTCATACTTCATAGCGATGTCTTTGTTTAATTTCAACATCAACTCTTGAATCAGAGCAGAAATAAATCCCTGAGATTCAGGATTCTGTTGTTATTTGTCGCCCTCTGGCGGCAGGTTGGAGTACTACAGGCCTCCCGTTAAAAGTTTGTTTTATTTATAGTTTGGGGCAAATACACGTTTACAAAAACATGTATGTATAAATAAATAAACACAAGAGCAGGGGGACATTACACCCTAACGTGCCAACAATCATTCTGATCTAAATTAGGTTAATTTGCACAAAGTTATTTACATTTAAGGTAAATCTGAGCTGTTCTAATTGGCTGTAAATACACGTCTGACCCCTAGTGGCAGATCTGAGCATTACACCACTGAATCATTTGGCTCTTCTGAGAGGAAATTACTTTTTTTTTTTTTTTTTAATAAAATGTAAAATATGCCTAAAGATCTGTTTCCACTTTGTCATTAAAGGATATCAGGAGTGTAGATTAGAGAGAAATTTAATTAACCACTTAAGCATCAGGCTAAAATAAAAAAAATAGACTTTTAAGATAAGCAGCCAAGTTAAGGCATAATTAGGAAATACAGATAACTAACTTTCATGTAAGGACAAAATAATTAAGTTTTTTTTTTTTAATCACTACTGAACAAACTCATGTTTGTGTCCGCAAGAAAAATATGATATGAGTTTGATTTCAGCCTGTTTGAAATTTATACTTTCTATGAAAGTATATATTGATTTAGCTCATTTCGGTGCCGTTGTTAATATGTTTTAGTTTATCTGTAACATGTGGGTAGTTATTTTTATTTGACTGGAAAAATACACACGGAGGAAAGAAATGTGAATTCTTGTTCGCGAAATAACAAAGAAGCTGTTAAAACAAGTGGTTTACTTTATTAGAATATACTTTTTAAGGTTATAATTAAACTAATAAATGCCTGAACATTTTAATCTAAAGGTATAGAGATTAAAATATGTTTCTGTTTGAATTATTAATAA
This sequence comes from Kryptolebias marmoratus, assembly GCF_001649575.2. Taxonomy (NCBI): domain Eukaryota; kingdom Metazoa; phylum Chordata; class Actinopteri; order Cyprinodontiformes; family Rivulidae; genus Kryptolebias; species Kryptolebias marmoratus. The sequence goes on along the minus strand of NC_051452.1, from coordinate 718,778 downwards.
GCTTAAATGGAGTTGAGTAAAATAAACATGCACGTCGCTCCTCCGGCCGCCGGGGGGCGCTCCTCGCGAGGCCCGAGGACCGGCGAGGACCGGCGTTCCGGCTCGGCTTCCCCCGTAGTTCCGGTGCCGCTGTCGGCTCGCTCGCTCGCTCGCGAGCTAACGCCGTCGGGGGGGGGGGG
>NC_051452.1:676467-718521 GCF_001649575.2 Kryptolebias marmoratus | reverse complement strand
GGGGGGGGGGGTCTCGGCTGCGGAAGCGACATGGCGGTGCACCGGGGACCCTCGACGAAGTGGCTCTTCACCCGGGAGCAGCTGGACGCCACGCCGTCCCGGCGCTGCGGGATCGAGGCCGACCGGGAGCTCTCCTACCGGCAGCAGGCCGCCAACCTGATCCAGGACATCGGCCAGAGGCTCAACGTGTATCCTTTGTGATAGCGCCGCGGCTAACCGGCTAGCTGCGGCTCGGCACGAGCTGACAGCGCGCGGCTCACTTTAACCAACCAAACCCCTTTAAATCTCATCTTTGATTACTTTGTAGTCCTTATTGGGACTACAAATACCTGCGCTGCGTTGGGGGTTTCCTCCCTTAGCCGCGCATGCTAACTTAGCTATTGTTTGGCGTCTAGCTAACTGTTAGCTTTGTGTGCGCTGACAACAAAATAAAAGCCCGCAGACGGCGTTTATGAACGCAATTAACCCTCCAAACTGCCGCGGACTTTAAGGAAAGGGGTTAGAGTTTAATTCACATGATGCTAAATGTTTACAGGATGTTTTTTTGTTGTTTTATTCGTCCTGAACTACTACTCCAGGTCTCAGCTCATCATCAACACCGCCATAGTTTACATGCACAGGTTTTATATGATCCACTCTTTCACCAAATTCCACAGAAACGTAAGCATGCTTGTGAACACACACACATACGATACGAGCGGTGCAGCTTATTTAATGTAATAAAATGGAGTTTATCCCCCCCCCACCCCCCTCTAACAGATCATTTCCCAGACTACATTATTCCTGGCAGCCAAAGTCGAGGAGCAGCCCAGGAAGCTGGAGCACGTCATCAAGATCGCCCATGCCTTCATCAACCCGCAGGAGCCGGTCCTCGACACTAAAAGCAGCGTGAGTGAAGTGGCGGCTCTCGCTCTCGTCTTATTCCAGCCGTCAGATACTGTCCACACGCAACCGTTTACAATAAACAGCCTCAAGGGAAATACAAACCCGTAGACTCTTCAGCTCCGGTAACTCTCGACAGGAAGTCCCGTCTTTTGTCGTCGTATTAGACCTCGGCACGTTTGAGGTTTAATCTTTAAAACTAAAGCGAATTAATAGCTATTTTCGCCCACGCTGCAGCTTCTCTTATGTACAGATTCGAGTCTGTTTTTGGTCTCGTTTTTAAGACGGCAACGTCCCTATTTTGTGTGGCTTTCACGTCCGGATCGGGACTCCTTCCTCGCCGTGCCGCTCAGCTGGATTTATGCGCCACGATTGGCTAAGAACTCATATCTGTCCGGCGCCGCGTAGACACGGCCGTCTGCGCCGGGTTGCCAGGTAGGAAGTGAGGAAATATCGTCGTACCATCGCTTTAAAATGACCCGGTCTCGGGCCATCATGAGCAGCAAGGCCACCTCGTCAAACACGACATGTTTGGATTCCATTATTTAGATCTTTTAAAGACAAATCCGACACAGTTTCAAATTTTAAAATCTACTGGTTACTAATTTATTGTTGAAAAATGATAATTGGAATTGGTTTAAATTGATATAATTCTTAAAAAGGCAGCGACAGGAAGTCCTGTGTTTAACTTCCTGTTCGCCGGGCTGAAGCTGAGGAGTCGCTTCGATTGGCTGTAAATTTTCAGATGCTTTTAAAACCTTATTTATCGCACGAACACTAAAGCTATTGTATGTCTGGCAACGCCGTCCGAGAGTAAACCCCCTGTTGCCGATCTCCGGGGAAGCCACGCCCCTCCCCGCCGCAGAGCGCCGTCGTAGGACGCCGACAGAAAGGCAGCGTGGAAATAAGTTTGTACGACGTCGGCTGTCGTCCCACGCGTGACCGCGTATTCCAGCTTCGCTTCCCATTTCTGCCCGGTCGCAAAGTAGTCGACGGAAAACAGCCTCCGAGCTGCCAGGTAGTCACAGAACTGAAGCAGCAGCTGCGCGACAAAGGGGGTAAACGGGCATTGCGACCTGATGGCGGCAGATTTGGGAATGATGTAGGGGGTAAGCGGGTCGGAATGTCGGAGAAGCAGCTTGAAAGCGAGGCTCGGCTCGATTGGATCATCGCGTCCTGGACGGCTGGCGATCCAAACATGGCCGACACCAGCCTGTCACTTACTGCCACGATGATTTCTTTGTCAAAATACCAGGTTACCTCACTTTTCTGTTGGTTCCCCGGGAATGTAGACGTCATGTTTTGTCGGCGCTTGTTCGGAAGCCCCCATTTTTTTCCCAGTCTCTGTTGGTTTCTGTGTTTTTCCAGGCGTTCCAGCTGCTGGCACAAGAGCTTGTAGCCCTGGAAACGATCGTGCTGCAAACGCTGGGTGAGCACTCTTCCAGCCGGCGCGCTGCCGATACCAAAGTGTTGTTGTTGTTGGTTTTTTTTTTAAGTGTGGCTCCCGCTGACCGTGTGTTTGTGCCGCAGGTTTTGAAATAACAATTGATCATCCTCACACAGATGTTGTGAAGTGTTCCCAGCTAGTGCGAGGTAACGGCTTTCTCCTCGATTTTCTTTTTTTTTTTTTTTTTTTTTTTTTTTTTTTTTTTTTTTTTTTTGCACATTCGAAACACGCGACCCGTGCTGGCAAAAACGAGTCGGAGTGAGCGCTGCGGAGCCAAAAGTTTGGAAAATCATGAGGTTTTTGCGTTTAACATTAGTCTATTAGTCTAGTCTTGTAACCCTGACAGTTTATTTTGAAAACCAGAAGCTCTCGGAGAGCTCAAAACTCCGCCGAGGCCGCGGCGTGGTTAAAAAAAAACCTGTTCGATCCGGATCAGAATCTGGATCGGCACCAGAATTTAATTTGTTGTTTTTTTTTTTGTTTCAACCCCAACATTTCATCTGTTCATCAGTTTTTACCTGATCTTTGCTGACAGACAGACAAACAAACCAACGGACATGACCGGAAACAAAAGCTTGTGCTCTGTAGGAGCAGAGACCTGTGACCTTTGACCCCCTGTGAACCTTGAAATCAACCGGCATCATCTTTGACCCATGAGGCGTCCAGCTGTGCAGTTTGACGTTCCCACGTCACACTGCTGCAGAGTTGGAGCACGAGGTCAACTCTGATGTTGACCTTTGACCCCACGGTCTTGAAATCCATGGGGATCACCCTTAAAGTAAGAGGTGTCCAGCTGTGCAGTTTAGTTTTCCTTTGTTAGCACAAGGTCAACTTTGGCCTTCAACCCAGTCACCCTGAAATCAACAGTGATCACCCTCCAGCTGCGGAGTCGTAGAACAGGCTGATCTGTGACCTTTGACCCCCGGGAACCTTGAAATCAACCGGCATCATCCTTGACCCATGAGGCGTCCAGCTGTGCAGTTTGACGTTAGAGTTAGAGCACTGGGTCAACTCTGATGTTGACCTTTGACCCCACGGCCTTGAAATCAGTGGGGATCACCCTTAAAGTAAGAGGTGTCCAGCTGTGCAGTTTAGTGTTCCTTTGTTACACTGTCGCATAGTTAGAGCACAAGGTCAACTTCAGCCTTTGACCCAGTCACCCTAAAATCAACAGTGATCACCCTTTGGCTTTGGAGTCGGAGAACGGGCTGATCTGTGACCTTTGACCCCCGGGAACTTTGAAATCAACCGGCATCATCCTTGACCCATGAGGCGTCCAACTGTGCAGTTTGACGTTCCTACATCACACGGCTGCAGAGTTAGAGCACTAGGTCAACTCTGATGTTGACCTTTGACCCCACGGCCTTGAAATCAATGGGGATCACCCTTAAAGTAAGAGGTGTCCAGCTGTGCAGTTTAGTTTTCCTTTGTTACACTGTCGCATAGTTAAAGCAAAAGGTGACCTTTGGCCTTCGACCCAGTCACCCTGAAATCAACAGTGATCACCCTCCGGCTGCAGAGTTGGAGAACGGGCTGATCTGTGACCTTTGACTGGATCACCACTATAACTGAATGAACCAAATTTCTAGAACCTGCAAATCATTTCGAAGCTTTTGAGGCAGAGAATTCGAAAACAAGAACTCAACACTTCCTCACTGGGACTCATTTTGCAGCACGGGTCACATATATTAATTTATATTTATTTAATTTCTCTTTGGGATAAATAAAGTATTTTTGAATTGAATTTAAACTACAGGGTGGACCGTTTCTATGGATACACCGTAATAAAATGGGAATGGTTGGTGATATTAACTTCCTGTTTGTGGCACATTAGTATATGGGAGGGGGAAACTTATCAAGATGGGTGGTGACCATGGTGGCCATTTTGGATCCAACTTTTGTTTTTTTAATGGGAAGAGGGTCATGTGATTCATCAAACTTCTTGGGAATTTCCCAAGAAAAACAATGGTGTGTTTGGTTTTAATGTAACTTTATTCGTTCATGAGTTATTTACAAGTTTCTCACCGCTTATAAAATGTGTTCAAAATGTTGGATTGTCGATGCTACCCTCTTCTCCCGCTCTTCACACACTGATAGCAACGCCGCAGGAGAAATGCGAGCACAGGCTTCCAGTATCTGTAGTTTCAGGTGCTGCACATCTCGTATCTTCACAGCAGAGACGATCGCCTTCAGATGACCCCAAAGATAAAAGTCTAAGGGCGTCAGATCGGGAGACCTTGGGGGGGGGGCCATTCAACTGGCCTACGACGACCAATCCACTTTACAGGAAGTGGAAGTGGGAGAAGAGGGTTGCATCGACAATCCAACACAACGGGCAGCACTTTGAACACATTTTAGAAGCGGTGAGAAACTTGTAAATAACTCATGAACGAATAAAGTTAGGTTAAAGCCGAGCACACCGTTGGTTTTCTTGGGAAATTCCCAAGAAGTTTGATGGGTCACATGACCCTCTTCCCATTGAAAACACAAAAGTCGGATCCAAAATGGCCGCCATGGTCACCACCCATCTTGATAAGTTTCCCCCTCCCATATACTAATGTGCCACAAACAGGAAGTTAATATCACCAACCATTTCCATTTTATTACGGTGTATCCATAGAAACGGCCGACCCTGTAGAATTATGAAATGGACTTTATAGTTGAGATGTATTTGCTGCCTGTTTTATGTTTTTTTTATTTTTTAATAACAAAATATCTCTTTCTTTTACAGCAAGCAAGGATTTGGCACAGACTTCCTATTTCATGGCTACCAACAGGTCATTATCCTGTTCCCATTCTTGCACTGTAATGGCACACTATGGCTTCCTGTCCTGCAGGGTCCCCCTTTTTTCCCCGTGTCCAACGCCCTGTCTGCGTCCGGATCCTGGGAACCCCCCCCCTCCCCTCTTCAAACCAGACTCCGGTGTCGGTGGTGGAGGGGGGGAAGTACCGGTCCGGCTGCTGTGTGCGGTGTATTGTACAAAGGGCTTCAGTGTTGGCACGAAGGGGTTGAACGCACATTGTGGAGTGTAGTGGTGCTGTTTGCCTCTCGGGGTTGTTTGGTACGGAGTGCACAATGTTAAAAGAAACCAAAAAAAAAAATGAAAAAAGAAAACAAAAACAAAACACAAATGGTAGCCTGAATATAGATTGCCACTAAAGATTCTTAAACTTATAGAGTTTCTTGGTAAGTACAGTTTACAATTCTTTGTTTTAATTTGTCTTTTTTTTATTATTATTTTTTCCACGTCTGCGGAGCTAACAGTAACAACAAATTAAATGTTTTTAAATAATTTTTTTAAGAGATGTAGTGTTTTTAATGCATGTATCAACGATTTATGGTCTTGTAAAAAAGAACATTTTACATTTTAGTCTTTTTTTTTTTACACTTTTTCTTGCACAGAAAAATGTAGAACATTTAAGGTCCATTTATGGTCTGTTTTAAGCATTTAAAGCACAAGTCCATACGTTTGTAGACTTTGTAGTTTGTTTTTTTTGTTGCTTAAAGTATTTGTATGAGAGATTTGTTAATTTCTGTGGATGTTACTGGAAGTACTTTTACTTTTTTAAACGTTTCGCTCACTTTAGAGGCCGTTTTGTAGTTTGGGATTTGGTCTGCAGGGGCGTTAGCAATCGCCGCTAATTTTACTGCTAATAAAATACAAAGGAGGGTTTGACCTCCGGGGTTTAGATTTTAAAACTTTTCGAAACTAGTCGACATTTACAAAATTACACCGACATTAATTTTCTTGTGGACGCTATGAACCCAAGACATTTGGCGTTTTTTTTTGTTGCATCAATGCTATTTAAAAAAAAAAAACTTCATGTAGGTCTCGAAGTACCACCGTTATGGAGGTTAAACTGGTAGAAGCTTCTGTTTGTTATTTAAACAAGCTAGCCCGCTAAACCGCTAACCCACCGGTTCAAACATCTGAATCCCAAATTTGAGAAAACTCAGATTTGATTTTCCCGTTTTGTTTTTTTTTTCTCGCACCTTTTAGGCTCCGACCACCGTCCTCTCCAGTTTCCCCCTAAATGTTCTCATTTCACCGTTGTCTCCGGTACTTTGTTAGTTTTTTTTCTGCTTTTTAGGTTTATTTAGCTCGTGTTTGATACAAACAGAAGCTTCTGTTTGTTACTTAAACAAGCTAGCCCGCTAATCCCCAGTTTAAACATCTGAATCCCAAGTTTGAGAAAACTCAGATCTGATTTTTCCGCTTTTTTTTTTCCACACCTTTTAGGCTCCGACTACCGTCCTCTCCGGTTTCCCCCAAAATGTTCTCATTTCACCGTTGTCTCCGGTACTTTGTTAGTTCTTTTTTTTCTGCTTTTTAGGTTTATTTAACTTGTGTTTGGTATAAAAAAAATTATTCTAAGTAAGACCCGTGATACATGTACTACAGATATATACTCAAAGTAAAAGCAAGAGTCATTTTTAAAAATTTTCCGGTAGATATGTACATCAATCATTTCGTAAGACGTCAAACAAAAACAACTTTTCTAATGTGTTCCAGCTCTAAAGGTAAGGTTTTGTGCATGAAAGGAGTCCTGTGAATTAAGCTCAGTATTGCTTTGGATTGTTGTGTAAAAATGAGACGGTCGTCGTGAGAATGACGCGCAGTTGTCGTGTCCGTTTGTCTGCCCTCGCAGTTTGCACCTCACTACCTTCTGCCTGCAGTACAGGCCCACGGTCGTCGCCTGCGTCTGCATCCACCTGGCCTGCAAGTGGTCCAACTGGGAGATCCCGGTGTCCACGGACGGGAAGCACTGGTGGGAGTACGTGGACCGCACCGTGACGCTCCAGCTGCTAGACGGTAAGACCCGCGACACCCGCTGCTGCGCTTCGAAAATTCGGGAAAAGGTGACGAATCTACAGTAAAAAGGGGTGGCGGTTGTTGCTTTCAGAGCTGACCCACGAGTTTCTTCAGATTCTGGAGAGGACGCCCAGCAAGTTGAAGAGGATACGAAACTGGAGGGTACGTTTTATTTAATTTATTTTTTTTCCCCAGCCATTATACAAACGTCCAACAGAAGACATTTTAATACTCAACTGAGGAGCCCTCTAAGTTCTGACTGAAGGGCTGAGGCTGTCGGAGACCAGTTGGCGAACGTTCTTGAGGAAGTCTCCAAAATGTCTGGAAACGTTCGAGGAGTTCTTGGAATAATTGGCTGTCTCGGGACTCGCCTCAAACCGTTCTCAATTTAGTTTTCGTAAACTCTACAGCGCCGGAGTCGGCTTTGGACAAAAAAGCGAGGCTACATCGATAATATTTATTATTAAACTGGTCCAAATCTGCTTATATTCATTTCTAAAGTGTCCTCTGGTAGCTTGGCTGCCAACAAAATAATGTGCGTGACCAAGACTACAGATTTACAAGCCGTACAGACAAAAACACTCAATTTAGTGAAAATTCTCTTTATTTTGAGTCCTCCAAAAATCACAGCTCAGTGAGATGCTACCTTTAATTTTCTGTGAGCTGAACACACATGCAAATCACTCCCCCTACCGTCCCTCTTGATGTCTATGTTATGTTAAAATGTCCGAAACTTTTTATTTTGCAGGCTATTCAAGCAGCTAAGAAACCAAAGAGCGACGGCGTGACCGTGGAGAGTGCCTTCCAGGGGGCGTCTTTGGAAAGTCTTCCCGGTGTCGCCAACTCCTTCTTCCCCTCCGCCTCGACATCGGACTCCGCCGACATGTCCGCCCTGAGCAGCATGGCGGCCCCCTACGCCTTGTACCAGCCTCTCAGCGACCCTTCCAAATCCTGTAGCTACGACCAGTTCTCGCAGCCGGCGCACTCGGACTTCACGCTGGTCAAACACAAACACAAGGCCGTGGGCGGCTCGGGCGGCGAGCACCACCAGGCCGGCGCGCCCGCCGCCGCGGCCCTCTCGCGCTCCCAGAAGGTGCTGACTCTGGAGAAGTACCGGGAGAAGCACGCGGCGGAGCTGGCCCTGCAAAAGGGCGCCAAGGACGAGCTCGGCGCCGAGGCATACTCGGCCCATCACCACCACAACAACCACCACCACCACCACCACAGGAAACGCTCCCAGCCGCAGCAGGCCGGGGACGGGAGGAGGGAGAAGGCCGGCTCCAAGAAGTCCCGGCACGCCGCCTCCTTCGTGGAGAACGGCGCCAACGCCGCCGCCAGCGAGGAGTTCAAAATGCGGATCAAGGTTTCGTCGGAGCAGGGCGGCACGCTGTCCGGCAAAGACAAGCACAAAGAGCACGGCGGCCACCGCCACTCCAAACACTCGTATTCCCTCGGCGGACACGGCAGAGGGGCCGCGGACAATGCCTCGTTTTCCGTCCGGGCACCCGACGGCGGCTCGGCCGGCTCGTCCCGGAAAAGACAGCACTCTGACGCCGCCGCCGCCGGCCACAACCACCACCACTCGTCTAAGAGCGGCAGGTCCTCCAAAGGAGGCCTGAGCTCGTCTCACTACTCGTCGGACGGCGGCCAGAGGATGATGGAGCTCCGCGACGGAACGAACGGGATGCTGGTGACGAACGGCCAACACACCGACTACAAAAACACCTTCGACATGCTGGACTCTTTACTAAGTGCCCAAGGAATGAACCTGTAACTCTCAGAGTCCCTAGAGCTATCTAAGATAAGGTATTACCATGTTTTATAGAGTTTAAATTTTTATTTGTCTTAAGTTATCTGAACTCTGCTCCACACTGATTTCCGAGCTGTACGAAACGCGATTTTTAACGTGCACGGAAGATGCAGCTTTTATCGTTTTAATTTTTTTTTTTGTGAAAAAAACGAAAGTCATCTCAGGTCTTAAAATATCTTTTTTTTTTTTTTTTTAAATAAAAGAAAACCTTTCCGCGGAGGAGTTTCGTCGCGGCCGTGTTTTCGAATTGGGAAACGGGCGTGGGGGAAAAGAAAAAAAAAAAAATCGGGTCTGCTTACATTTCGATAATCCGCCAACTCCATTCGCTGTTACAACGAGCCGGGAATTAAAAAAAAGGCGGCGCTCTCGAACCCGACTCATAAAACTATCGAGGAAGTGCATCCGAACAGATTAAATTGCTAAAAAAAAAAAAAATCTTGTGATCGTTCTTAGTCAATTACTGTTCAGTATAATAAATGTTATCTACCATCAAAAATAAAACAATAAAAAAAAATACAGATTTCTAAAATTGTGTACATAGGACTGTAGTTCAGAGGTTAAACTGTTGGTTCTTGCATCGGTCCGAACTATTGTTGTAAAACGATCCAAAGCAGACTCTGTATGATTGAACGTATCCCTGATTTCTGTACCGGAAGCCCAAATAAATGATACAAAAGGGATATTATTTTTTTTTTTTTGTTACTCTACGGCCATGTTCTCTTCTCTAAATATCTGGCAGGTGTTCGGAGAAATAAACAATGGTCGATAGTTTGTCAAAAAGGTGTGCATTGATCGAAACGGCTTTTGCTAATAATTATATTTAAAAAAAAGAGGTACAGACTTATTTCACCCTTAAGTCAGTAAGGGTTCAATTTGTGACCGTCTGTTCTTGATTATCCAATCAGACGTTGGATTGCCCTCAATGTTTTTATTTTTTTTAAGCCGAGGTTTTCGACTGTTTTGGCCAACCTTTAAAGTTTCAATGGAACCCTGCTCATCTCTGAGCCCGTCTTTATTTTCATTCAGCACGTTTGCTGGAGTCACTGAATAAACCCATTCCGATCTGGAGTGTCAACCAAACCCTTAAAGGCTCCGGCGTGCCCCGTAAGGATTTTCACCGGTGTTTTTTTTTTTTTTTTGCATCGGAAATAAAAGCAGTGGTGCGTTAATGTCGATGCTGTCAATTCTTTTAATTAAAATCAAGAACAACAAGGGTTGGGTTTAACCCTTTGATGGCCCTCCAGGAGTTTGTGGGCATTTTTTGTGATCGTTGCGGCTAAAATGCCTGATTTTGTGGGGCATTTTCCTAAAAGTTGCGATTTTTTTTTTTTTTTTTACTAAAAACAATAAAAAACCATAACTTTTAATATCTAAACCAAAAGTACTTCCTAGTTTTGTAAGATAATTCCCAACAAACATTGACATTCTCAAAAGGTGCTTTATTTGAGAACTTTGAGAGCTTCTAAACTGACATTCATGAGCATTTCTGGATTGTCCCTGGTCTGCAGCTCTCCTCACGTTTTGCAGGCGTTTATGTTCCATGATTACACTGCAGGACGTGCAAAACAGCTGCAGCTGGGGAGGAAACTGGTTTGCGACCGCAGTGAAGTTAGCTTGAAGTTGGATATTCGCGCTCCGCAGAGTTAGCGGCGTCTAGCTCATGGCTGACCCGAAACAGGAACGTTAATGTTGGCCAGCCGTTCTCTGCCGGCCCCTTCTCTTACTCGCGGCGGTTCACTTAGGGACGGCTGGCTGACATTAGCGTTCCTGTTTCAGGTCAGCCGTGAGCTAGACGCCGCTAACTCCGCAGAGCACGAATATCCAACATCCAACTTCAAACTAACGTCACTGCGGCGTTTTGCTGAAATCTTTGTGGGCAAATGTGAAGCATTAGCGCACATTTTGGCTTCGGTCGCTGCTCCTGCACGCTCCCGGCATTCTGATGTTAACAGGAAGTGACGTCACGTGTCTTCTTCCTGAGTTATTTGGGGTTATTTTGTATTCCACGCTACACAAACCCACAAAGAAGAGACTAGACCGCAGAAACGGTGGCGAATCGCTTCAGAAACAATAAATATTGGGTTAAAGTTGCGGTGTTTTGGGCAAAGTTGCAAAAAGTTGCGATTTCGCGGGGTTCGCTCAATTTTGCTTTAATAGTTGCGATCGCAACATTGCAAAATCCTGGAGGATCTGATTAATAAGCGAACAAAGGGAACGTGTCCCTAAGGCTGAGGCGCACTTCCTCCTGGCCACCCCGGCCACGGCGTCTTTTTAAGTTCACAGGTTTGTAAGTTTTGTTGGAACTGTTGTAAAGATGGCTGTGTTTTCCAGCAGTCTCGGGCAGAAGCGAAATGACGCCATCAAAGCTTCTCCACATAACTTCTGACCAATCACACGACGCTTCGCCCAAACCCCTTGTGGGAAACAGCACGGCCAGGGCCTTGCGTGGAGTAGCGTCGGACGAAGCCGACGCAGTTTTTGCCACGTGACCGAGAGCCGACTTCGTGGCTTCTTGTGAAACGTGACGGCAGCTTTAAGGCCACAAGAAACGAGAAAATCGGTGACGCAGAAATGTCGACGTTCCCGCTTTGAGGGCTTCTGCGCTCGAGTTTCTCGGGAAGTGCGAAACATCCCGGCCAGAACGAATGCTCTTCTTGTCCTGAATGCCGCAAGGAAGCTTCAGTCTCCGTTGTCCATCTATCCATTCATTTTCTTCAGCTTAGCTATGTTTTGGTCCCAGGAGAGACATCCTGAGGGCTGTCTTCTCAGCGATACTCTCCAGCTCCTCCTCCTCAGGGGGGAGGCATTTCCAGGTCAGAGTGGATATATAATCCCTCCAGCGAGTTCTGGGGTCTCTGTCCAGTGGGACGTGCCGAGAAGTCGTCCAGAGTTCAGGCATCCGAAGCAGATCCCCGAACAACCTCAGCCGACTCCTTTTGTGGCTCTATTCCGAACTTCCTCCTCCTGGATCAGGGGTGTCCAATCCTGGTCCTCAGGGCCACCTTCCTGCATGTTTTCCTTGTTTCTTTGCTCCAAAACACCTGATATGAATCAATAGGTGATTGACGGGCTTCTGCAGAACAAGAAGAGGTGATTTAACCACTGAATCAGGTGTGTCGGAGCAGGGAAACAAGGAAAACATGCAGGATGGTGGCCCTCGAGGACCAGGGTTGCCCACCCCTGTCCCGGATGATGGAGCTTCTCCCGGCCGCCCTTCAGAGGAAGCTCCCTGGAACTAGGATCTCGTTCCTTCTGGTCCCGATCCACACCTCAGGAACCCTAGGTAAGGGGTTGGAACATGGACGGACCAGCTCTGTCTTCATCCCAGAGTGAGGGGGGGCTGTAGTCGGAACCTTATCGTCACCGGACATTTAGACTATTAACGCTGGTCAAGCGTCCCAGACGGCGTAGATTATTCCCTTTTTAAGACCTTAACTCTCTTCCATTTTCTTTTGGCTGTTCCCTTTTCGAGTCGTCCTCCCCCATCCAACTCCGTCCTCACTCCGACTACCCCCGTGTCCTCTCCGTCTTACAGGAGGGACGCCTGGCTCGTGCCCTGTAGAGGCTGGTTTAAAGGCCCCGGCACGCCGCCGGGGTTTTAAATCAAAAGGTTTCGAAATTCTCCCACTTTTCGAACACACAGCGGCGCCAAACGACGCAGCTGGTTTAATCCGAGCCTCGAAACATCGGATTTCCCCTCGCCGCGTTCGGCAGATAAAACGGCCGTTTGTGGAAAAACGCCGCCAAAGAGCGTTCTCGTCAAAACCGGCGCACACAAAAATAGTGCCTGGCTACAGGGTTAGGTAATCTGATAATAATCCACATTCAGCCTCAATATCGAAAGCGGTGAGTCGTCTTGTCGCCGCCGAACTTGGACTCGTTTGGGTTTTAAGGTTTCGCTTTGGACGCCGTCCTTCTCCCCGCCGCGCCGCCTCGGCAGGTTCCCTCGTGGGCGGCCCAATAAATCCAGTTCTTGATAATTACCCCGCGCCATCTGAGCAGACGCAGCGTTTTTTTGTTTTTTTTTTCTCCACCAAGTATTGCTTTTTCTAATTTTAGCACCGAAGACAATGGGAAGGGAAATTCAGCGGGGTGCTGGGGGGGGAGGAAGAGTGGCGGTGAAAAACTCAACCATCTGGACGCACTTGCGTACTGGTGGGAGGGCGATGATTTATTTTCAGCAACCCCTCGAACCGAATAAGAGACGCCTACTGGAAAAGGAAGAAACAAAGCGAAAAAAATATATATATATATCCGCAGAGCAACAAATCCTAGAATTAGGAGCCATCTGAAAGGGGGAAAAACGCCGTCCAATCCTGTAATTACAAGTTAAAGGAACGGGAACGCTGCACGGAGTGGATCCCACACACAAATATAAAATCTGTCGTGACTTCTTCTTTTTTTTTTTTTTTTAGCCAGAGAAGTAGCTGACTGAAAGATAATCCGTTTTTTTCTACTTAAATCGAGCTCTAAATTTCAGCCGAATTGTGCTGCAATACCGCCCCGCGTCCACCAGATGGCAGTGTCGCCTTTTGGCCCCGGATGCCAGGAAAGAAGCGGCACCAACGACATATTCAGCATCTTTTTTCTTTTTTTTTCTGCTTCTGAAGGAATTTGTTGTTTTTGAAGGGAGCAAGATGCGACGCCGAAACGACCTCGAACGAAAAATAAATTATTTATTTTTGGGGCTCTCCGAAACAACTTTTGGATTCGATCCGGCTAATTACCCGGTTCGGACAAGTCGGGAAGACATCCCAGGAAGCGGTTTCGGCGTGCGGCGCACTTCGAGCCCGTACGAGGAGCGGGGGTAGGGGGGGAAAGTGGCATAATTAGAAGCCATTGAAAGTCCATTGTCATTTCTGTCTGAGAGGTCTCTCTTGAAAAATCAGGAGCTGATGGAAACCCCTCCAAGCACCTGAGATGGAGCCCGAGGGGGGGTTTGGACGACCGGGCCTGAGCTGCCATTACGCCGTGCCACTGCAATTATATCCAATGATTGGCAGGAGAATAAATTAGCCTCCTTCGTGGCGCGGTTTACATTTCCAGCTACTGCAAAGGTAGCCATTTTTCTTTTTTTTTTTTCTTTTCCTCCCCCATGAAATTAATCCCTGGCATTCCTTTAGGCCCAGCTGTTTCCGGTGGTAAAGAAAATTTAAAAAACACACAAAACAGGACAGTTTTGACTCTAATTATTCCCTCCGCCGGCCCAGTTCGAGTCCCTCTCGCGGCCTTGGCGCCAGAGACTCGCACCAGCACCAGCTGTCCTTCTTCTTCTTCTTCTTTTTTTTTTTTTTTTTTTTTTTTTTTTTTTTTTTTTTTTTAAATCTGTTGATGTGAAATGTCTCCCCTACACACACACGCGCGCCCTCCCCTTTTCCACCGAATCATCAATTATTCACTGGCTTCGACATTTGAACTAATTATGGCGCGCCGATGGCCTATTTGAGCTCGGGTCCTGTCAGATGAAAGCGCCGTCCTCCCTGACAGCAGAGTGAGGCGACAGCGCCGGTGGAGGCTGGAGCCATTAAAAAAAACGCACGGCGAGCACCTCTGACAATCGCACACACACACACAGGCACACACGCTAATAATAATAATATTAAAAAAGCATGAATTGCTTCCTCACACTCTTGCGGCGGAATGCATAAACATGACGCTCTGCGGCACCCCGCGCGCACACGCACACACGTGCGCGCGGGGATGTGCTCGCCACCTGCGTGGGTTGTTTGGCCTCCTCATCCAGACCTCTCTGGTTTTAATTAGCCTGCTGCTGAAGTGTTTTCCTTTTTATATTCTCTGAAGGGCGATGATAACGGCTACAGCCGAGATGGAGGCTCTCCGCTGCTTTGTTTCATTAGAGAGAGCATAATGACCCTGCAATCACAACACCAAGAAAATACCCCCACCACACACACACACACACACCTTAATAATTATTTCCCTCCTAATGGTTCAGTTTATATTCTGCTGGAGCCTTTTGTCATCGGTGCCTCTGCAACTGAACAGGCTAATACCAATAATAATATTAATAAGAATAAAAAGTACTTTCTTGTTTGACTTTATATCTGAAAATGAAAAGGTAACACAAATATTAAAGTAAAGCATCACACCGCTCCTTTAGGAGGTTCATTTTAGGCTGTGGTTGTTCAGGCTTCATGCTAAACTAAGTTATGCTAAGCTAATTCAGCTAGCTTAGCTTAGCTTAGCTCACCCTGCGGTTCTTAAAGTACAAAAAAAAACGTCTCTTAAAAAGCTGAAACCGTACACGAAACACACAAACCACATTAGCTAAAGTGGCTACATTAAAACAAAAAACGTTAGCAGTTAGCGGTTAGCTTGATGCTTCTGAAGCCAGCGTCTCTGACCGTTGGCGGCCAGTTTTAAAAAAAAAAAAAAATGCTTTGAAACGCTCAGTTTTCCTAAGAAATGTCCCAGAATTTTCTCTGAACAGAAGCGAGGTTTGCAGCCTCGAGTCCTTTCGGAGTTCAGTTTTCCGTGAACGCTAGCCAAGAAACGCTAGCGTTTGTGTGAATGTGACTAAAAACAGAACACAGCGCCCCGTATTTTATTCACAAAGGAACACAGTGAACGTATGAAATGTTTAAAGTAAGAAATTTTTACATTTTAAAATTCATGCTAAGCTACGCTAAGTTAATTCAGCTAGCTTAACTTAGCATGAAGCCTGAACAGCCACCCTGCGGTTCTTAAAGTACAAAAAAAAAACGTCTCTTAAAAAGCTGAAACCGTACACGAAACACACAAACCACATTAGCTAAAGTGGCTACATTAAAAGAAAAAAACGTTAGCAGTTAGCGGTTAGCTTGACGCTTCTGAAGCCAGCGTCTCTGACAGTTGGCGGCCAGTTTTTTTTTTTTTTTTAAATACGTTAAAACCCTCAGTTTTCCTAATAAATGTCTGAAAATGTTCTCCGAACAGAAGCGGGGTTTGCAGCCTCGAGTCCTTTCGGAGTTCAGTTTTCCGTGAACGCTAGCCGGGAAACGCTAGCCAGGAAATGCTAGCGTTTGTGTGAATGTGATTAAAAACAGAACGCAATGATTTGTAAACATTTTAAACCCCGTATTTTATTCA
Organism: Kryptolebias marmoratus; assembly: GCF_001649575.2. Taxonomy (NCBI): domain Eukaryota; kingdom Metazoa; phylum Chordata; class Actinopteri; order Cyprinodontiformes; family Rivulidae; genus Kryptolebias; species Kryptolebias marmoratus. Next base: position 702,479 of record NC_051452.1, on the reverse strand, counting down.
CAAAAGGAACACAGTGAACGTATGAAATGTTTAAAGTAAGTAATTTCACCATTTTAAGTTAAAAAAACAGCCTGTAAGGAGCTGAGGGGAGCAGCTGCTGGAGGTTTTGGAGGGAATGTTGTCCCGTTCTTGTCTCATGGAGGATTCTATTCGACAGTTCTGGGTTTTTGCTGGATTTTTCACTTCCTGATGCATCAGATGTTTTCAGCTGACAGGTCTGGACTGCAGGCAGCTCAGTTCAGCTCCTAATGAAGCCATGTTGTTGTAACGGATGCAGTACAGCAAAGTTTTGCTGAAATACGCAAAACTTTTCCCCGGATGGGAGCCGGCGTTGGCCTAAAACCTGTCTGTAATTTCCTGCATCGACGGCGCCTTTCTAGATGTGTGAGCTGCCCGCGCCAGAGGCACTAATGCACCCCCATACCATCAGAGAGGCTGGCTTTTCCCCTCTCCTGTTTCCTACGAATGACATGACATCTCTGGTTTCCAGAGTTTATTTCCACGTTACACATCCCAGACCCTCCAGGATTTCGCGATGTTGCGATTGCAACTGTTAACGCAAAATCGAGCAAACCCCGCGACTTTAACGCAACTTTAATGCAACTTTAACCCAATATTTATTGTTTGTAAAGTCATTCGCCACCGTTTCTGCGGTCTAGTCTCTTCTTTGTGGGTTTGTGTAGCGTGGAATACAAAATAACCCCAAATAACTCAGGAAGAAGACACGTGACGTCACTTCCTGCAGACCAGGGACAATCCAGAAATGCTCATGAATGTCGGTTTAGAAGCTCTCAAAGTTCTCAAATAAAGCACCTTTTGAGAATGCCAATGTTTGTTGGGGATTATCTTACAAAACTAGGAAGGATTTTTGGTTTATATATTAAAAGTTATGTTTTTTTATTGATTTTAGTTTAAAAAAAAAAGCAACTTTTAGGAAAATGCCCCGCGAAATCCTGGAGGGACCGACATCCTAACTTCTTTTAGTGAACGAGGCCGAAGCTGTAGAAAAATGGATGTTTCTCGTGTCGTGAGAAGAGCGCGGATCGTAAAAGAAGGCGTTTAAAAACGTAGAATTTAAATTCCCGAGGAGAGAGAGAGAGAATACGGTACATTAATCGGTGGGACAGTCAGTTGAAAAAAAAAAAAAAAATCCAGTTGTCCTTAAATTTCCGGTGCCGAGGACAGCCAACGGGTGTTCTGATTTTTTATTTTATTTTTTGCCGGTTGTCAGCGGCGAGGCGGCGAAACTAAAAAAAAAACGTTCCGGATTACGAGTCCTCAGTGGGAGTTTGAGGAGGAGGCGAGCGAGTTATGGAGAGAGCCGAATCGGAGAAGGTGGGAGTCGAGGCTTTCCAGAAGCTGGATCTGGGTTGACGGAGCGTAGAATTATTATTATTTGTTTTGTTTTAGGTTACACCGGCAGAGTAAATTAGTGAGTGGGGTTTATTGATATTTTTAGTTTTAAGACGCAATAAAAAAGGTGTTCTCGCTTAAATACGTCCCTGTTGGCGACAGTGTGGGAACGCTGACTCAAATCTAAAGTGACAAAATGGCGGAAAATGTTCCACCAAAGTTGAACGCGTGAGGCGCCGAAAAAAAGGAAAAAAGATCCGGAAGAAGAAGCGCCTGCTGCGGAATAATTCCTCCGCTGGGTTCACGTCCCGCCTCCACCCCCTCTTATTATCTCCGGATTCTCCCGTCGAATGAGCCGCTCATTAATTTCACAAAGGTGCAATCAGTCATCTGCGCACCCGCAGCAGACGTGTGGCACGAAAATAACTAATTAAGTAGACTCGCCCGTCTCGTGCGTGTTTGTCGACGCGGGATAATCAGTTCGCCTCCGTCCCGCTCAGACCGCGTCGTCGTCGTCTTTTACGCCTGAAGCTCGCGGCCCTGTTTAAAGTTTGAACATGTTTAGGAACTTTTTTTTTTTTGCCTAAAATGCTTGCAGAGCTGTCATGGATGTCTCCTCAAAGATCCCGATTTGGTTTCTGGAAACTCTAGAGGGCTGGAGCTGCACCGGAGAGCTCCACGAGCCCTGAGCGTCCAGGTCTGAAAAGCTGAGCCAATGAGAAATAAAGTATTTAGGAACTGGGCTGCAAAAGATTTTTGCTGTGATTGGGATTTGCGTAAAACTGAGACACCATCTAGAGATCCCAGTGGCTAAAAATGGAAAATAATCTTCCTAATCTATCTTTAAATCGAAGTTTTCCTGTATCCTGTATCCTATAACTCTTACATTTAGTTTCTGTCTGACTGTTAGCAGGATTTTCCTGAAATCTTTCGGAAACGTCAAACATGTCGTTAAAGATTAGTGCTGATCCGGTCAAAGGTCAAAGTTGCTCGAACTCTGCAGCCGTGTAACGGGAATGTTAAACTCCATAGTTGGACACCTCGTGGGTCAGGGGTGATCACTGTTGATTTCAAGGTGACGGGGTCAAAGGTCAACATCACAGTTAACCTTGTGCCCTAACTATGGAGTCATATAACAGAGCACAATCAAACTGCACATGTGGGCACCTCTTAGGTCAAGGGTGATCACCATTGATTACAAGGTCATGATGTCAAAGGTCAACATCACAGTTGACCCGGTGCTCTAACTCTGCAGCTGTGTAACGTAGGAAACATCCCCCAAGCCTCACAATGACGCCAAACTCATGGGTCAGGGGTGATCACTGTTGATTTCAAGGTGAAGGGGTCAAAGGTTAAAGGTCACAGATGACCTTGTGCTCTAAATATGAGACCATGTAACTGAGGATAATTGAGCTACACAGTTTGACAACTCTCTTAGGTCAAGGGTGATCACTGTTGATGGGGTCAAAGGTCAACATCACAGTTGACCTAGTGCCCTAACTATGGAGCCATATAACGGAGCAAAATTAAACTGCACAGTTGGGCACCTCTCCTAGGTCAAGGGTGATCGCCATTGATTTCAAGGTCAAGATGTCAAAGGTCAACATCACAGTTGACCCGGTGACTCTGCAGCTGTGTAAGGTAGGAAACGTCCCCCAAGCTTCATAATGACGCTAAACTCATGGGTCAGGGGTGATCACTGTTGATTTCAAGGTGACGGGGTCAAAGGTCAAAGTCACAGATGACCTAGTGGTCAAATTAAACTGCACAGCTGGGCACCTCACGTGTCAAGGATGATCACCGTTGATTTAAAGGTTCATAAGGGGTCAAAGGTCACCGGTGGCCCCTTATGAACCAACATGCGACCCTTTTGTTCCGTCTGCCAAGGAAGTTTGTGGGAAGCAGAGGTGCCAAGGGTGCTGCAGCACCCCTTGATGAATGCGAGAGGACATGCGCGTCCAATTCTATAGTTAAAGAATTGATGAAAAACTGAATTAAAATAACTTCCTGCGGTGTTCCTAGATATATGTGTGCAAAAGTTTACAACCGCTGAAAGCTCACGGAACAGTGGGTTCTGTTAACGTTGGGTCATTCTATGCAAAATTTCAGGACATATATCTGACCCGTTTTGGCAAAACGAGTCACAATCAGAAACGATAAAAACACAGAGTTGTTATTTCTCCAAAACGAGACGCAATCCGTCAAAACTTGGCGATTTCACCACCAGGTTTGGTTTGAAAACTTCATTTTTCCCACCGGTCTGTAGGGACGTCATCGCGAATTCAAGACGCTGATTTAAAGAGAGCAGAATCCCCCNATATATATATATATATATATATATATAAAGGGAATAGGTTTGATATTCACATCGTGATATATGAGTTTTATATTTCCAAACACTATTGTGGTATTTCACATAATAACCAGCCTTGGGACTGGGATCTGGCAGGTATCATGGGACTGATGCAAATCTTGCTGGAGCTGGAGGTTTTAATGCTACTGCAGGCAGGAGTGGGCTGTCAAAAAGCAGGAACAGAAGAACTTTTCTTTTGCCATCAACAAGTTAAGGCTCAAACTTATAGAGGTGTGAGTAAACACCGTGTTGTGGATCTTTTTTTTTTTTTTTTTTCCTTTTTGCACTGCTTCACGCCGGCAAGAGGCAGAACATTAGAGCCGTTCTGTAGCAAGCTGCGACGCACGCAAGTCGGCTCTCTTTCCTCGCCGACTTAATTAGGTGCCTTAAAATCCAAAACACTCGGCTGAGTACACCGAGTTCACCCGGCTACCTCCCGAAGCTAGCATGGCTAAGAGACAAAACTTTAGAGGAAACTGAAGAGAAGAGACAAGTTTGCAAAGGGAAAAAAAGACCGGGGGGGGGGAGACTCAATTTTTTGTTCTGGATGACCGACCCGAGCCTGAACCACGGCACTTTCTACTCTCCGACCTGAGATGTATAAAAAAAGCTCACCCTCGCCTGTGTTATGTCATCTATTAGTCTTAAAACAGACATTTGGAGCTCAAATGTTTCCCCGATGCCACTGATCGACCATATAAACAGCACAAAAAGTAAGAAAGTTTGTGTTTGGTTGCTTATTTCTACGTTGTGACGATACTTCTTGGCAATAAATCTTATCAAATAACCGCCATAATCTAATCGTGTGTTCCTTGTACCATGTTTGAGGTTTCTTGAAAATTTCCACGAAAATCCGTCCGTAACTTTTTGAGTAATCTTGTGTAAAGCTGCCAACGAGGTAGTCATAGAGCTGAAAAAGTTGGTATGCGTAAAGGAAAAGCTACAAAACGAAGCTGTGATATCGTAGATTTTTTTTACACAATCGCAGTTTAAGGATAGAATCTTGTCAAATTCTATCCTCCAAGATGGCCACCCTCGCTACCAAAAAGCGGGGTTCATTAAAGACCACCTTTAGAACACAACCATATTGACCGATTTGCGACATCCTGGTTGAAGAATGGGACGCCGTCGCACAGCAGCGTGTGACCAAAGCTGCTGAGCCAGGCTGTTGTGGCTGTGTAAGGTTCTTCCACATGCTACCGAGGCCCCCTGTTTGTTAAACGGACACATTGTTAAATTGCCAATATGCCTTGTTGCTTCAGATTTCAGTCATACGATCTAATAAACACCAAACAGAAGCTAATAACAGAAAAAGCTGTTTGGCGGAGAAGATTTGGCCACTTTTTCATAGGGGCAACCCCAATACTCAACTCGGCTGCGCAACCCGCAGAGACGTATTGTTACAACAAAGAAATGATCAACCAAACATAAATTTCCTTACTTTTTGTGCCATGTTTATTAAGAACATTAGACATGGCGTCCCCGCCTTCACTAGTTGGGACCTGAAGCCAGCAGGATCCAGTTTATGGAAGCTGCCATTTTGTATTTTTGGAACCAGAGTCTGAGCACGTTGGACATGGGAGTTTAAGTCCCGCCTACTCCCCCACACACAACCATGGCGTCATGTGACCTTTCTTTTAAGTAGGAATGAACAGCGTGTTAGACAAATGAAGTGTTTTTTTTATTTATTCTTGTTTATTTACGTGGAGGGGGCGGGACTTAAAACCTGCACTGGAACCACCCTACAGGAAAGCTGGTCTTTGTCGAGCTTCAACTTCCGGGTTCCCATCGGATGTCTAGTTATCGCTCGCTGCCAAAAGCTAAAAGGCGATATTTTTTGTTTTTAGCTTATCTGTAGTCTTAGCAAAATATCTCATGACCAACTGGACAGATTTTAATGGAACGGTAGTAACTGAGAGTCCTCAACTTATACTTTGAGAGCTAACTGATAGCGTAAAGCTTTGCCATTAACGCTAATATCTCATGAACCACTGGGCGAATCTTAAGAAAACTTTCAGAAAGGAATCACTGGATTAATATCTATAACTAACTAACTTTTTGGAGTCAACCCAATTCAAAATGGTCGCCACAGCTAATCAAAATGATCAAAAACCAGACCCTCCAGGATTTCGCGCTGTTGCGATCGCAGCTATTAACGCAAAATCACAACTTTCCCGCAACTTTAACCCAATATTTATTGTTTGTAAAGTGATTCGCCACCATTTCTGCGGTCTAGTGTCTTCTTTGTGGGTTTTGTGTAGCGTGGAATACAAAAAAACCCAAATAACTCAGGAAGAAGACACGTGACGTCACTTCCTGTTAACATCAGAATGCCGGGAGCGTGCAGGAGCAGCGACCGAAGCCAAAATGTGCGCTAATGCTTCACATTTGCCCACAAAGATTTCAGCAAACCAGTTTCCTTGTTGGTAATTATCTTACAAAACTAGGAAGGATTTTTGGTTTATATATTAAAAGTTATGTTTTTGTATTGATTTTAGTAAAAAATATTGCAACTTGCCTCGGGAAATCAGGCATTTTAGCCGCAACAATCACAAAAAATCGCGAAATCCTGGAGGGACTGTTTAAGGACTCATTTTAGTGCAGATCTCAATTGTTGCAAAAGCTTGTTCGGACTTGTTTCTTTGTTTGTGATGATAAAATAAAGAAACAGACGTAAATCTTAAGGGGTTATTCCCTATGAATAAAGAAGGACGACTTATCGGAGACGTCTACCGATGCCATAAACAACAACATCCTACAGAGTTTTGTCCCCCCACCCCCACAAACGCAGACATGCAGCGAGACGAGAACTCCTCCGGATCGCAATCTGTCGGTGGACAAAATGGATCGTCCACCATCAGCTGCCGTCAGACAGTCGACACCAGATTTCCTGTTAGTCGCTGCCGCCTGCTCGCTAATGCAGCAGATCGAAATCTAACGGGAGAAATTAGACTTTTTTTAGAAATTTATTTATTTTTTCCTGAACCGGCCCACACACTAACTGGCATCACTGGATATCCAAAAAAAAAAAAAAAAAGGAGTGGGTGTGAAGACGTCCTCGGCTCTGAGCGGGCCAAGCGAAGCCCACTCAAACAGCTGAATGTGGGAGGACTTCTCGAGACGTTTCGGCGGACGGGGGGACACGGGGACGTCTGCCTCCAAGCGGAGACGAAGGTGCTCCGCCACTGGCCGCCTCTTGGGGTCCCGACAGCATCACTCCAGACCAAAGAAAAAAACAAAACAAGTTAGCAAAACTTGCTTCTTCTTCTACGTCACCATCCGAGGACATAACTCCGCCCACACCATCGGCCCAAAACTCTAAAAAAAACAAAACAAGCTTCTGTTCCCCAACCCTGACCGAGGGCCGAGCGTTCAGATCCGATGGCTCTGCGTGAGCGTCGCACCGCCTCCAAAACCTCTAAATCGGAGAGGACTTGAATCAAAGTTTTGCGCTGCTTCCTTGATCCGTCACCGGTGCCGCTTGAGTGACCCCCCAGCATATGGGGTCCAGTGTCCTCAGGGGTTCGAACGCTCGTCTTTTTCCGCTGTGGGAGGACTCCAAACGGTCCAGTGACAGTTAATACGAAACTTAAAGGCGACGACCTCACACCACCTCTCGCTGTCCAGACCTCCACCTTTTGTGGTACAGACCACCACCCGCCACCTCTCGATGTCCCAACCACCACCCGCCACCCGGACCGCCACCTCTTGTGGTCCAGACCACCACCCGCCACCTCTCGCTGTCCAGACCTCCACCTCTTGTGGTCCAGACCACCACCCGCCACCTCTCGCTGTCCAGACCTCCACCCGTCACCTCTCGATGTCCAGACCTCCACCTCTTGCAGTCCAGACCACTACACGCTTAAGTAGCCCCCAGCATATAGGGTGCAGGGCCCTCAGGGTTTCAAACGCTCATCTTTTTTTACTCGTCTCGCTGTGGGAGGACTCCGAAAGGTCCAATAACGGCCATCAAGAAACTTAAGGGTGACCAAACTCACCAAATGTTTGACCAGAATAACTGGACGAAAGTCGGCCATCTTTTTTTCTCTTTTTTGGCGGGGTCAGCTGGAACCAGGCGGCGAGGAACGCTGTCAGAAAGACCCCACTGACCGTAGGAACCTCGAAGAAGCCGACCAAACGCCTCGGCAGCGTACCGAGTCCGCCGAGACGTCCCGCTGCCGTCCCCCAGGCAGCGCTCAACTCATTACGGGATGCTGCGCCGGCGGCGTCGCCATCGCCATCGCCTTATTAGACCCGAGGCTGATACGCGCTCGTTAGGCCGGCGGCGACACGACGGTGGAATCCAGTCTCCTGAGGTGACCAAAAAAAAAAAAAAGGTGCTTACAAAGACCTTCCAAGTCCCGGTAATGATGCCCCGGACCTGTCACTCCTGTCACACGGCTGACATGACCTTTTTCTGGCTCCTGTGCTGGAGGGGGTAGGACAAAAAAAACAGAAGAAGAAGAAGAAGAACAGGAAAAAGTCCCAATTTCAGCAAATCGGGCACCTACCTGCCCGCCATCCAGCCAGGCTGATCTGCGTTTCAAGAAACGTCAACAAAAGACGACTTCCTGTGTATTTATCGGGCGATTTAAAGAAAGGGGGGGAGGGGGGTCGCGATTCAGGTTTTTTTTTTAATCTAAGCACAAACAGCCAGACCTCGCCATTAAGACCGACGGAGCCGAGGCGTGCTGCGCGGCTGAAAGGCGTCTGGAAGCGATCTGTGATCAATGGCCGCCGAATGAAACGAGCGATGAAAAGGCCCCCGTGGAAAAAAAGGAGGGGGAACTCGGTCCATTTTTAACCTCAATCAGGGCGAACGCAGCCCACGTGAAAAAGAGGAGCGCCGGTAATACGTCTCTTATGTCAAGTGTCCCCCCGTTGGACACTTACGAGATTTGCATGGGACATTTCGTGTTTGCTCGACGCCGCTCGTATTTTCATCCGCGTTTAGTTTGTTTTTCGTTTTTTTTTTTCTCCTCTCGAGGCGACGGAATACGAACGAGCCCGTCCTCCGCCATCGCCCACCAGACGGCGGCACTTTAGCCCGCGACCTGGGCGTCTGTTAGCGAAATATCTCACGAACCGCCGGACGGATTTTAGTGGCACTTTCGGAAGGTAACCACTGAATGTTCCTCGACAGCTGATTGGCCATGGGAGGGAACCAAATTCAAGATGGCCGCCACAGCCGACTGACCTTGGGGACACACAAAAATGGCCACAACTCAATCAATTTTACAGATTCTGAGCTGAAGTTTGGTGTGGTAGTAGCTGAGAGTCATCCTCATCACGTACTCCAAGGGCTCCTCAACGCATGAAAACTATACTATTAACTGCTGGGGTCAACTCTGTCTGTCTGTTAGCAAAATATCTCATCAATCACTGGACGGATTTCAATGAAACTTTCAGAACATAATCAATGGATGTTCCTCTACAACTGATTAACTTTGGGAGTACACCAAGTTCAAGATGGCCGCCACAGGCAACTTACCTTAGAAAATACATTAACAGCTATAACCAAGTCAGTCTTACAGATATTGGGCTGAAATTGAGGGTGGTAGTAGCTGAGAGTCATCCTCATCACGTACTCCAAGGGCTCCTCAACAGATGAGGTCTTTGCCCACAACTGTAGCATCGACTCCCAAGAGTCAACCTTCCCTGTCTGTTAGCAAAATATCTCATTAATCACTGGACGGATTTTAATGAAACTTTCAGAACGTAATCACTGGATGTTCGTCTACAACTGATTAACTTCTGGAGTGAACCCAATTCAAGATGGCCGTCACAGCTAACTGAAAGTAGCCGACACAAAAATGGCTGTAACTCAGTCACGTTTACAGATTCTGAGCTGAAGTTTGGTGTGGTAGTAGCTGAGAGTCACCCTTCGGGGTGGGGGGTGGTGATTGTAACGGGGGCCACACAGGAGCGCCGCTTTAACCCCGCCCCCGCACAAAAACCGGAGAGCGAGCTCCAGCCAGGCCGTACATTAATCCCGGAGCCAGATTGGGGACTGTGTGAGTTAAAAATGGTATCTGTCTCCCCTCCCCACGTCATCGCCTGCTGAGCGAATTGATTGCGTTTTTGGTCTTAATCCACGCCACGCCATGCGTCTTGGGAGGCAACCGGGGAGCCATCTTGTATAAATAGAATTTAGGCCTGACAAAAGCCACCTCCAGCTGAGCAATGAGAAAGCGTCCCTTTGCCGCCGCGCGCCCCCCCCGCCACGCCGAGTGGCATTTGGAAATAACAAGCAGAGGTTTTCATGAAATTGTCGTATTGATTTTTTTTTTTTTTCCCCGGCACTTTTCTGCGGCGGCGGCGGTGGCGTCTCTCGGGATGTCATCGGCGCATATGACACTCATCAGGATGGATAAGACCATTTAGAGGGAGGGGGAAAAAAAAAAAACGCTGTCTGTTGCAGCTTTCCTCAAGAAGTGGCTGGGTGTGTTTTTTTTTTAATGAGATTAATTAAATTGCTTATGAGTGATGGCCCTCCACCAATTACCTGGGCCATGATGCCGCCTTCCTCCACCCAGGGCATCGCGCTCCGACGAGCGCCGAGTCGCGGCGGCGGATGATTAATCATCTCAACTGCGTCCCGAGAGATAATGTGACAATAAAGACAAAAGCTGGCTGCGTTCGTCCAAAAAGGAGGACTATCAGCCGGGCGCACGGCACACATGAGCTCCCTGGAGGTTCCACCAGAGGTCCAAGTGGTGGTCCGCGGGCCAGATCTGGACCCAGATGAAGGCTGATCTGGACCCAGATTGGAGAAAGAAAAAAAGTACTCGCCTACATTTTGCTGTATTTGGAGTACTTTCTTTTAGAAAGTTCATTGTTCGTTACAGTTTACGGTAGTTATTTTAAGAGCAAAACATCTTTTCTAGCAATAACGGACATTAAATTTTACACGGCGCAGATTTTCTCGCATTTTTGGTAATTTTTTTTCGGTGGCGCAACTTTTCTACCCTTTTAGGGTCGATAATTTCACACGGCGCAACTTATATATCTACGGTAATTTGTTTTAGCTAGCGCAGCTTTGCTAGCATTTACGGTAATTCATTTTATGCTTTCTTTTTATCCTTTTTCAGTGGGGCAACTTTTCTACGACTTACGGTAATTTTTTTTAAGACAGAAAAGCTCTTTTCTAAGAATTATGGTTGATAACGTTATGCTGCAGTTTTGTTTTTTTTTACACTTTCTAGTCATGAATTTTAGGCAGAGCAACTTTTCAAGCCTTTACGGTCATTAATTTTACATATTACAAGTATTCTACAGTTTACGGTATTTCATTTTAGTCGGCGCAGATTTTCTAGCATTTAAGGTCCTTTTTCAGAGGGGCAACTTTTCCACGCTTTATGGTCAGTAAATCTGGGCAGAGCAGCTTTTCTAGCTTTAACAGTCATTAATTTTACATATTACAAGTATTCTACAGTTTACAGTATTTCATTTTAGTCGGCGCAGCTTTTCTAGCATTTACAGTACTTCTTTTTCAGAGGGGCAACTTTTCTACAGTTTAGAGTAATTCATTTCAGGTGGCACAACTTTTTTTTCAGCATTTACGATATTTTCTGCGCCAGGCCTGCAGTTTCTCCCTTCTTCTGTCTGCAGAGAGATTTTTTTCCCTAAAAACCACCGGACTAGAGGCTCATCTGTTCGCTGTAACCAGGTTCCGCGGTTCACGTCCCGCCAAACGACAAGACACCAGAGGTGCTGTAGCAGGACGGGGCAGCCTCTCAATCCCGAGGGGGAAAAGCCGCGGGGTCCGGCCTCCCTCGAGGCAGTTTCGTTTTCCTAGCCGAGGGTCGGAGGGGCGCAGCGGCGAGCGTGGCAGCCAGGAATCAAACCCCAGCAGGACCCGGCCTCCGATTGGAGAGCCGGCGGCACCACGCCGGCTTTTTATTGGCCCTTCTCCATCACACCTGTCACACTAGATTGGGTTTGGTGGAAGCGTTTCCTTCCGCTGAAAAGGCCAAAGTAGATTATGTGGGCAGGCGAGGGTGAAAATGGATTAACATCAGAACGGAGCCCAAAAAAAATCTAACGCTTCGCTCTCCGAATGCAAATCCGAGCGGAAATTCCAAACGACTCAGGATGGCTCCGCGTTCCGGGCTCCTGGAAAGATGTGGAAACAGAACCTGAAGCGCGCAACGATAATCCCCCTTTAACCTCCTGTAATATCCGCAGCCGAAGGAGCGCCGGCGGAATGAAGCTACGACGATGTTAATCTATTTCTTAATTTGCCGAGGTCCTCCAGGAGCCGTGTTCGGGCCCCCGGGGATCCGCTGACCTACATTTAAAAAAAAAAAAAAGTTGCAATAATGACATTATGTGGATGAAGTGTCTGTTTTTTACCACTCCTGTCCATCGCTCTGTACTCACTTGACTATTCACTTTTCTGTTAGCAAAATATCTCAAGAACCACTGGACGGATTTTAATGAAACTCTCTGAAAGCATTCCCTGGACCTACGTCTACAGCTGATTAACTTTTGGAGTCAACCTGATTCAAGATGGCCGACACAGTTAACCAACCTTACGAAACCCAGAAAGGGCTACAATTCAGTCATTTTTACAGATATTTAGCTGAAGTTTGGCGTGGTGGTAGCTGAGAGTCTTCCCCGTCACATATTTTTAGCACTAACAGATTGTGTGACGTCTTTGGCATTTTTTTGAAACATTTGCAGTTTTTTTTTCTAACTAGGATTGTGATACTAATTTTTGTAGTTTATTTATCGAGACAACGATCACGCCGTGCTTGAAAAAACTAAATTCATTCATAAAAGCTCCTTTAATACCCGATTTTGACACCAAAATGTCGGCCTCGGATCAGGTTTTAACTTTTGACGCCCCGGAGTTCAAAGGTCACACGGCTTTAACGGGTACAGCCGGAGAACCGTTCCGCCAGAACAGGCGGGAAATTCGAGCGACGAAACATGAGCGAGGCCAGTCCCGGTGAAAACATTTAGGGTCACACGGACTGGTCCCCGAAAAGACGGGGTTTGGAAACCTCGGTGGCGTTCGAGTCCGCCTCCCTTACGGTCGCCGCCTTCGACACGAACAGGAGGATCGCTCCGGCATTCGCTTCTTCTCCGCTCCTCTCACTTCCTTCCTGTTCCGCGCTTACCTCGCTCGCGCGCCTTTTGGGTGTAATAAAACCGGCGGATCAGAGTCATCGGCTGCTGACAGGGACTGACACGGAAACCTGCCGTTGTTGGAAGGCTGCCTGGGAGATGTTCATTACTCACAAAGCTTGTCGGTTTGGACAGGAGAGGAACGGCGGCCTTATTAAGTGGAGACCTGGAGCAGCCGTAGGGGAAACACACACACACACACACGCGTACACGTCTGCCTACGCCGTGCGCCCACGCGGGCTCCATGAGACTTCCGACACCGCGGCTTCAGCCCGATTGGCCGCGAGAAGTTGGGGCTGTCAGGAGAGCTGGGAGACAAAAGAAAACCAACTTTCCGCCGATTCCGGGGGGAGATTTTGCTGAGCTAGGAGTTTGACACGGCTGACAGACAAACTGTGACACGGCGACATCTGCGGCGGCGGGGAAACGAAACCCGCTCTGCAGAGGAATGCCTCGTTTTCTGTTTTTTACTTTTTTAGCAGGAGCTCGCTAACATCGATTGGACTTTTCTGACGTCTGGCTCATTGTGTAACTCCGACAAAAAAAAATAAAAAAATAAAAAGATCCAATATTTCCGACATGGCTGAACCCGAAGCCTTGTTTCCATAGTAACTCTGCTCTCCCGTCTTTCTAAACATAGCCCCCTGTTATACTTTACCTCTCCTCAGATCATCGAGCACAGCTGAGGAGGATGGAGATGCGGACAACGGAGAACGGCTCGATAACCGGTGAGGAAAAAAACAACGTTTCCGGGGTCTAAACTGCATCCGAAGCACTAAAAACCACAAAGAAACGACACGAAATAGCAGAAATGTTGCTTTTTTTTATTATACACTTGAGATCCGTCGAAAAAATAAGTAAAAACTACCAACGAGGACACCTGGTCGGGTTTTTTTTTTGTTTGTTTTTTGTTTCCCTGCCGCATAGTTTCATCTTAAAGCCCCTCCCCCCCCGATTCATCCATCTTGGGTTTTATTTCTTTATTTTTTTATTTCACAAAGTTTGCAAAATCTTAAAATAGAAGCATCTCTCTAAACAACGTGCTCCACTTCAGCCTCAAGTTAAAAAAAAAAAAAGAAAGAAAAGAAAAACGGGGCCGTCATGAATCAAAACGAACGCACCCCCGGTGACGGTTCGGGGACGAGAAGGAAAGTTGGCTGAATTTGCATTTGACGCCTTTTTTTTTCTCCTTTCTTTTCTTTTTTTTAGGTAAATCTAAAAGCGTCCCTGTCCGTTCATTTCCTGACGAAGAACCTGCTGATGTCCGACGCCACCTTGGCGGCGGCGGCGCTCTTCCTCGTCTGGCTGCGGTCTTTGGCCTGCAGGGCGGTCCTCTGTGGAACATAGGGAACATGACATAAGAGGTTAAATCTGCAAAAAAAAAAAAAACAGCGAGAAGATCCCCCCTTATCGGCGTTGCGCGGTTCTCGTCGGGTCCTTACCGCCCGCGCCGACGCCCACTCGCGCTAATCCGCTCCCCGGCGTGACGGCGAAGCCCATTGTGCCTCGACATTTAAAAAAAAAAGAACCGTTTCGTTTTGAAACCTCTGCGCCCGAGTCGTTTTTTGTTTTTTTTTTCGCAACCGTGGCAAAACATTTAAATCGAGCAGCCTCCTCCGACAAAGCGCTATACATCAACGTGTCACATCGCCGCATCATGTGACGGCGTTACGGGGAATATGTGGCGTTGATGGCGGCGGCGAGAGTGGGCGGGTAATATGACTTTTGATCAATGTGTTCGACCGAGTATCGGATTACCGCCACCGACTGGGATCCTCGACATGATAAAGGAGATGTTCCCTTAAATGTCAAACAAATTGCTTTTGCTCGCCGCCGCCGATGTGGAGTGCAGGAGTGCTTACGTACGCCTTTGTGGCAGACGGTGCAGAGCGTCTGCAGGTTGTCCAGCGAGCACTGTCCCCCTCCGCTGTAGACGGGCCGGATGTGGTCGACCTGCCAGAAGTCCCCCTCGGCCGGTGCTCGGATCATCCCGTTCAGCTGGAAGGACAGGAAGTGTGAGCGGCGCCCTCCGATCTCTAACCAGGTTTTTGAAACTCCGCCATCAGCAATGACCTCAGAGAAGCAACGGTTGCTGCCCCCTGTCAACCTCGGGTCGTTTCCAAAACCACTCTACAGAGAGAACGACTGCTCCCGAGTGGAAAACCATTTAAGATGGCTGCCAATCTTCCCAGGCGTGGACGTACCGGCAAACTCACCCCAACGTCAGACTGTGCAGTGCTCAGCTAGGAGGCTAAAGGTCAAAGTTCAGGATGGGACAATTAGACAAAGGCCGAATGAGTGGATTTCTTCTAAAATGTTTCCAAAGTTCCATCTGAAAAAGACCAAAGTGGGGATGTTGACCCATTCCGTTTGGTAAAAACCCAACACAGCACATGAGCACAGTGGTGGAGGGCTGATGGTTTGGGCTCCTTGCAGTCACAGAGTCAAACTGAACTCCTCTGTGGGCCAAAACGGTTCTAGAGTCATCCGTCCGACAGCTGAGGCTTGGACCGGCGCGGGTCGTGATTTAACTGGACCGAGATCCCAAACACAGCAGCTAATGTACAACAGAACGGCTCAAAAAGAAAATATGGAGGCGCTGTAATGGTCCAATCAACCTTAGTAACCTCAGCCCGACTGAACTGCTGCGGTGGGACCTTCGGCGAGCTGAGCAGAAACGAGCCTCAATGAACCGAAGTGACGTTGTAAAGAAGAGTGGGCCACGATTCATCTAGAATGATGTGAATGATCATACAGAAAAGGGATTATTTCAAGTTGTTGCTGCTAAACGGGGTTTAAAAAGCTGCAGAGTCATTTTTTTCCCCCCTATATTGGCTTCATTTCTGTTGAATAAATAATGACACAGTGTTTCTGCACACGTGAGGTCAGATTCGAGTCATATTAGAACCTGGTGAAGACCGGATCGTGTTCATTATGTCCCGATATGTTTATAAGGATGTTTTTTTTATTTTTATTTTATTTTATCAGGACCGTTAAACACACCGAAAAAAAGAGAGCAGTGCGCACATTTTTCCCCATTCTTTTTTGATTTTATGTCAGTGACCTAAATGATCACTTCACACACAAATCATTTATATTAAACAAATCTCTTCACTGCGGGGAACACTTCTTCTTTTTGTTTTCCGGAAGAGAAGAAAGAAAAAAGCGCCTAAATGGCAAAATCTGGGCAATAATGAAAGCAATTTGCCGAAAAACGGCCCCTTATTAGTGCTTAGGTTGTTGACGCGAGTGGGAGCCGGCGGACTTGTGAGGATAAGGAGCTTAAAAACGAAAATCTGCAGCGAATCGATGGTGAACTTCACCCCCCTCTGTTATCCATCACCGCTCGACGCTTTGGGCGCAGCTGCATAAATCACCTGGGCGACCTACATAATGGGCAGCTGTAGGAAAACTTCATCACGGAGCGCCGGCAAGTGTGACAAAGAACACAGGAATCAGGTTAAAAACGCCGCAGGGACTTCCACGCTACTGTAAGGCGCACGCTCCGGAATGACTTCACTTTCTTTTCGATGGGGGGGAAACTCGTTAAACTTTTTTCGAGCAGCGGAGTTGGCAAAAGTGTTTCCTCGACGTGCGGTTTTCCAGCACACAATTAATCTAACGTCCCTGACAGGGAGGGGAGGGAACTTCGAGAAAGAAACGCGCAAGCTAACCCCCGCCGGTGAACCCGCGCACGCTAACGGGACGGAACCTGAGAGCGGCTCTGAAACGCCGAACGGGGAGGTGTGAAATAAAAGCTATCCAAATTAAGGCGGCAACACGGTCCAATTTTTTTACAATAAATGAATCAAAAAGATAGTCTAGACTCACGCTAGGCGATTGAATTAGCAGGTTAGCCCAGTTAGCTTCAAAATTAGCGTAGTTGTGAGGAGTGAAGTGGATTTATTTTCTATAAAACAGACTTTAGACATATTATCCTCTCTTTGTAACAAAAACACTAAAAGCACTAGTTGTGTTTTTTAAAGAGTGGTTACTTCTTAGTATATATACAACAAGAAGCTAGCATGATATGAGTTTTGTGCCAATATTAGCATAAAATGCTAAACCAAGCTAGTGAGTCTTACATGGCAAGGCATGCTATTTACATATTTTGTAGATTTAGTGTAATTTTTTCCTCTTTTTTGATTTTTAAATCAATCTATGAGGTTGTTACAAGTTATTATTTTCATATTTATAATAATATTAACTGCTAAATATGACCATGCTATCATTCTGGGCGAGTTAGCATCAAAAACTCAAAAACGGGACTTGTTTTTCGTTTCTAGACCAAACTTAAAACACAATATTTAATTTTGTTTTGTTTTTAACCAGCAATTTGGACATATTAGTTGTGATGTTTTACATATAGTTAATTTTAGGTGCATATACAGTAAGAAGCTAGCATGATATGAGTTTTGGGTCAATATTAGCATGCTAAAGTGCTAAACGAAGCTAGTGAATCTTACGTGGCAAGACATGCTATTTACATATTTTGAAGGTTTAGTGTACTTTTTTGAGTCTTAAGTCAATGTATGAGGTTGTTACAAGTTATTATTTTCATATTTATAATATTTATAACTGCTAAATATGACCATGCTATCATTTTGGTCGAGATAGCATCAAAAACTCAAAAATTGGACTTGTTTTTCATTTCTAGACCAAACTAAAAACACATTATCCAATTTTGTTTTGTTTTTAACCAGGAAATTGGAAGCATTAGTTGTGATTTTTTACATATAGTTAATTTTCAGTGCATATACAGTCAGAAGCTAGCATAACAAGAGTTTTGTGCCAATATTAGCATGCTAAAATGCTAAACCAAGCTAGTGAATCTTACATGGCAAGGCATGCTATTTACATATTTTGTAGGTTTAGTGTACTTTTTTCTCTTTTTTGAGTCTTAAATCAATGTATGAGGTTGTTACAAGTTATTATTTTCATATTTATAATAATATTAACTGCTAAATATGACCATGCTATTCTAGGCGCATTCGCATCAAAATGGGACTTCTTTTTCTTTCTAAAACAAACTTAAAACACAATATCCTCTTTTTTTACCAAAAAATTAGAAGCATTAATTGTATTCTTTAAAATATGGTTAGTTTTTAGTGCATGTATATTAAGAAACAGGCATGTTATTAGTTTTAAAGAGCTAATTTACAAAAGTTAGCATGCTAAAATGCTAATTTAAGCTAATAAATCTCATTCAGTAAGGGTGACATATACTGTTTTTATGTTATTCATATTATTTGTTTATTCATGTTATAATTACTAAAAAAAAGTTTAATACCATAATATAATAAATAGAAATACTTCTAAATTTCACCATTTCGGCAAGCTAGTATTGAAAAATCATAAATGGCGCTCCTCTTTACAGCAAACTGTAAAGACAATATCCTCTTTTTGTATCAAAAAACTAGAAACTGTGATATTTTTAAAGTATGATTAATTTTTTTAGTGCATAGACAGCAAGAAACAGGAAAAACATCAGTTTTAGGAAGATTTTGGTGTGCTAACCTGCTAAACTAAGCTAGCAAATCCCACATGGTGAAACGTTTTTCTTTAATTTCCTAAAATTTAATGAACATTTGATCATTTTAACAACATAAATTAAAGAATTACATTTTAGAATATTATAAAATCACAAATATAAAAAAAAAAACGGTATCTGCTAAACAAACTGTGGCCAAGTTAGCATTGAAAACACCTTCAAACTGTTTGGCCGGACTTAAAAAAAAAAAAAAAAAGGATGCTGTAACGACTTTTCAACTTGTAAGAGAGAGGTGACATTGAGCCGCCCGACACACTCTGCTGACATTCCACAAGACTGTAGAATAAAGTGGGCCAAACGGGTCTCCTTTTACCCTCTGGAAGCATCCGGTGGCATCAGATCTGAGCGCCGACAAATGTAGCACAGACGCATTTGCTTCACTGCCGAGTCTCGGGACCCAAAAAAAAAAACAGTTTTCAGACCTAAAAGCTTAAAGTTAAAACCAGATCATGTTCTTGTTTGGTGCAACGGCTTTGGTTAAAGACGGCAACCGAACCGTTTAAATGCAGCTTTAGATGCAAACGACCATTTATTCCGTTTCACGAGTTAATTTTGGCTTCATGGCTTTCAGTATCTGATCATCGTATCTTATATTTGGATTGGTCCGTTGAAGAAAACAGGAGGGAAAAAACTGGAACAAACTGCTCCCAGAATCCAAATATTTGGACCCGAATATTCGCCGGATAGAACCAGTTCTGCCTAATCTCCAGACTGGAAGAGGCTTGAAACATGGCGAAACATCAAATAACGGCAGAGAAGAGAAGTGGACCGTTTGGCCGAGCGTTAATTTGGCTTCATAAATCGGGCAACAGCTGGACTGCTTTCTAAAGATAGATATAGAAAAACCCGCATTGATCGACTTCTAATAGTTAATAAGAATGAATTGGTCCCATGAGTGTTAGGCAGACATATGGAGGTCCGGCAGAGCAAAAGAGAAAAAAGAAATCTGTTCAGATGATCAGAAAGAAATGTAGTGGAAGCAAGCGCGGGAGTGAAAGATGACTGAAGGATTTAGAAAGAGAGGCCTGGTGGGAAGGGTTTAGGACCTCCGAAGAAATCCATTTTCCTGCTTTGAGAAGTGCTCTGCCGACATTAAGGCACCGAAGCTGGAATTGATCCCGGCAGATTTAAAGAATAGGCTTCTTCTCGGCCCGTTTTCGTCAATTAAACCCGCTTTTCGCGCCTCGACCCTGCCGCACGGTAAAAACGTTGCACTCGAGGAGAGCTGGGAACCGACACACGCCAGAACCCACATGTCTGTCCCACTATCTTTGCAGGACTTTCCATTGACTTCCATACATTTCTACACCCTAACCCTAACCATTACCAGTACATACCTAACCCTAAAACCAAACCTAAACTCAATTCTTAGTCCTAAACCGAACCCCTAACCCAAAAACATCATTTCTCCTCCTTGGTCCCCACAAGGAGCTGGTGGTCCTCACAAGTTAGTATATATTAGGATGTCCCCACGATGTAGCAAATACAAGTACACACACACACACACATGCGGTACGAAGCAAACAACGAGCCGATAATCTCGAAGGCTCCTCCACCGCCGCGGCGTCTTATCGTGCGAATGAGTTTGTTTCCTCTAAAGCTCAGCGGCATCGATCGGCGTCGATGCTGCTGCCGGCGGCGGCACCGGGAAGAGGTTGGGTATCTGTTTATGTGTGTAGTGCTGGACTGGGGGGGGGGGGGTTGGCTTTGCAGGATAACAGCCAACCAAATCAAACAGGCTTACTGGTCGAGGCCTGGCACGCAGAAGAAGAAGAAGAAGAAAAATCGATGTGCCCAGCAATCCATTTACTGAGAGGTGGCCCCTTAGAGTGCAGATCAACCTGTACTATTCTGTGTGTGTCTGTGTGTGTGAGTGTGTGTGTGTGTGGGTGGTTGGGATGGAGTGTAGAGGGCCGTCTTTAGTTTTGAACTTACACAAATACTGAAATTCCTTTTTTATTCTTTTTTAGCTCACATGGAAAGACTTCCGTCGGCTCACGTTGAGGGCATTTTCTGCGCCAAAAATCAAAACCGTATCGTCTGGAAAAGAAACAAAAAAAAAACAAAACAAGGATTCTCGAGTGCAGTACCTTTTTTTGGTTAAAGAAAGAAAAACCCAACGGAGGCCAGCGGAATAACTCAAAACTGACAAAAGTGATAAAAAGACAAAAAAAAATGTGGAAAATCGGTCGACGGAAAATCGATCACTGCTTTTAAATTCTCGTCCACTGAAATAAAAAATCTTTTTAATACTTTGGCTTGGACAGAAAGGATGGTACATGTAGAAAAAGAGAAATGAAATGTCTTGTGATGAGCATGACAGGTGGCTTCAGTCGGTGGTAGTCACAGGGCTGTTTGCGATCATGGTGTGTAACACGCTGAACATGGAGCACAGAAAGCTGAGGACAGAGTCGTCTCAGGAGCTCAGAGAGACGACGATTGGGCAGCAGGTTGGAGATAAAGACTAGAAGACCGTCTCCAAGCAGCTGGACGTCTCTCTGGACGTGGACGCAAGAGGACAACTGATGACGAACTGAAGAGACGGATGATACGAACGGTAACCAAGGAGACCGGGACAACTTCCAAAGAGGTTAGAGGAGGAACTCCGAGGTCAAGGGTCATCGGTGTCATCAGTTGTCTCGGTTTGAGACAAAGTGGACTTAAAGGAAGACGACCGAGGAGGACAATGAGTCATAACAAAGAGGCTGGGATTTGCCGAAATGGGACAGATGGGACAAAACGGGAGCTTTTTTTTTTTGTCAACAAGTCCCATCAGCTCCAAAAATGGAAGAAAGGAAAGAACCCTGGACCTACAGGGGGAACATGGAGGAGGCTCGGTTCTGTCCTGGGTCCTTTCAGATCTGAAGACTATCAAGTCCTTCTGGAGCCAGAGGGTCCAAAAACAGGATATTGGCCCAAAAACTTCCAGGAGTGGCTCAGAACCAAACGTTGGACCATTCTGGAGTGGCCTTCTGAGCCCGGATGTAAATCCTGCAGAAACATCTAGACAGATGGAGCAGTTTGCTCATGGGGAGTGGGACAAAATCCCTGTGGACAGGTGGAGACGACTCAGAGAGAGGAGCAGGAATCACCTGACTGCCTCACCAAAATATTAAGCTAAGGGTAATGCTTTAGCCTCTAAAAACATGAATTTTTCCTTTATTAAAGTTAGACAGAGTGCGAACGTAGTTACAGCATCAATTCTTTTTCACGGGAATATCGACATTCATCTAGAGCTTGTGTTTCCTTTAATTAAGGCAGAAATTGCGCCGTCTGGTCGTGTATTAGGAGCAGTTAGCCGAACGATACCAACTACGTCAAAGTTAAAAAGTTGTTTGCCGTTTGTTCTGCACCAACACTCGAGTTCGAGGAATCGGAATTCCGTGGAGGGTTACTGGAAAAACACTACCGCTGCCGGGCGGCCTCTGACCTGTTTGAGCGGCAGCTGAGCGAGCCACGTGTTCTCCAGCAGCTCCTTGCGCTGGGGGGGCGGCGCGTCGCGGACCCTCAGGAACAGCCCGTGGGCATCGAGGCCGCAGTGCTGGCAGACGCCTCGCTCCGCCTCCAGGACGCGCGAGCGCATGTACGACTGGCTCGAGCGCAACTGGAACTCGTCTTCGCATCTACGAGAGGAAAACAGATGGAGGACATAGCTTCATACACGTTTGCAACCCTCCTTGAGGCTGGACCCTTAGATTTCCCCGAAACTGCGTCTGGAGAGGTACCTGCGGCTGCAGAATCGAGTGTCCAAAGCCCCGCCTGTGGTGGGACAGGCCTGCTGGCAGGACAGGCATAAAGGGACACCGCCGCTGTCCACAGCTTGCACGTAGCAGGGCTCCGAAGACGGCTGCTCGGTCACCGCCTCACAAGGCCGCTGGTCCTCTCTGCGGAGAGTGCGAGACAGAGGAAATCATGGGATTCCGTGAACGCCGGAGGAAACGAGTGAGCGGTCTTATCGCAGATCAGAAATTTAGCTCGTAGATGTTATCGGTTGTGAGATAAAAGCAGGTCAGTCGGAATCTTTTTAATTTTTAAAAAATTGATAGTAGTTTGAGATGCAGCATTCAGACAGTTGAAATGGGTTTAATAATTAAACAAAAGCACCGCCTCCGGTTCATATTACGCCCATCGGTAGGCATAATCTGGGTAAGAGACTTTGACCTATGACCTTGAAACCAATAGGGATCACCCTTGACCCATCCAAATCCTTGAATCCAGGTGTTCCAATCCCTTCCATGGCCACAGGTGTATAAAATCAAGCACCTAGGCATGGAGCATGCAGCTACAGACCTGGCCTTCAGATCAGCTCAGGAACAGAGAGCTTCATGGTATGGGTTTCCACGGCAACAGCTGCATCCAAGCCTTCCATCACCAGGTGGAGTAAAACACGCCGCCGGACTCTAGAGCGGCGTGTTTTACGACAAAAAGTGATGAAGTATTTTATGCGTAAAAGAAAATGATGTAATTCCAGCAGCATCTGTAGGACCGTAAACACAATCTAAATTTTCCATCCAGCACAAATAAATCGAAGCGTTTCTGCAAAGAGGTGTGGTCTCTCTGTGAAATACCTTCAGATCGCTTTTATTCATGATTCTGATGCGTCTTTACAACACACCCGGTATGCGCGCGCTTGTCCTTTTTGGCAGCGCGCGGCAAATCTGGGCTCTTGCCATGTTTTCGCAGCGGGGCGCTCGAGCCACGATGGAGGGGGGACAGATGGAGCAAATTCTCTTTCCCCACGGTTTCCAAGTCGGAGAGACAGAGAGAGGAACAAAGAGCGCCACAGAGGGAAAACGTGATCACTGAAACGGCGAAGAAGACCTCATGGAAAAAAAATGGAAGAAGGCTCGCCGCTTCAAAGTGGAGAAGATACCAAAAATTGGAAGTACCGAGACACAAAGTCACCGCCAGAATTTTTCAAGTGGATAAAAGCGAG
This sequence comes from Kryptolebias marmoratus, assembly GCF_001649575.2. NCBI lineage: Eukaryota > Metazoa > Chordata > Actinopteri > Cyprinodontiformes > Rivulidae > Kryptolebias > Kryptolebias marmoratus. Next base: position 679,154 of record NC_051452.1, on the reverse strand, counting down.
ACAGAAATAGAATATTGACTGGTGTGCCCATCTGATATTATTGAAAACAAACCAAAAAATATGCTCCTTTGGAAAAATCTTTCCCCAGAAATAAATCTTGAGCAGAACAACCTGAAAGTTGTTAAAGCTGAACTGAAGCCAACATCAGTGAAAATATAGCCATAAAATGTTTTTTTTGTAGAAATTTTAAATGAAAAATAAAAAAATACTATTTTTTTTTTGTATGTCTGAACATTGAAGAAACCACTCGGGTGTTTTCGGCTTTTTTCCGCTGAGGATCAGCCGTTCATCAGTGAGTGGATGAATACCGGTACGATATAGTTAATTTTGTTGGAATTAATTGATCGAACCAGCCAGAAAAAAACACTGGAGTTTCATTTTTTTGGTGTCCCGAAAGATAAAACACCTTCCTCAAATTTGGATCCATCAGCTCCGATGTGGGAATTACTATCAGAACTCCGGGTTTGGACCGCTTCGAAGAGAAGCACCGCTCCGACCCTCGTTACTGCTGCTTCACAGCAAAGAACAGGACCTTTTGGCGACTTGTTTCTAATTTTAAAAGAAAGGCAAATGGAGAGGAGGACATCGCCACATAGGAGACGAGAAACAGGAAGTTTTCCTTCAAACAGGAAGTGAGCGCCCCGACAGCCTGAGATCAGTTTGTGATTCAGAGGAAAAAATATAAACAATCCATGTCTGATAGTCTGAACCTGCTGTTGATTAGTTTACTCTGGTGTGAGAGTTCATAAACGCTAATCTGAAGCGCGGCCATGTTGTTTACGAGTTAGCATCCGGTTAGCTTCGAGTTAGCATCGTTAGCTCCCTCCTGCCGTCTTTATGTTGATTTTTAGTTTAGTACTAATGTCATGACAACGATCTGGGGGTGATCAGTTCTCACCGTTCAACGTTCCCAACTCGGTTGTTATACGTGTTGTTTTGTCGGCCATGACAGTCCTGGTGATCATCAGAATCCAAATCTGATAAGTTTTCATCTGATTCTGGAGATCCAGCCGTCGGTTCAGGTCCATTACTACTGTAAAGTCTTCCAGCATTTCTTTGTGTTATAAAAGGGCTTCTTCTTCCATTTCCACTAGTGAACAACCGGACAGTAGCGGCGTTCTTGGTCGGCCGGGGCACGGCGCTCGTCATGAACTCCGCCCCACAAATCACCCACTTTGGAAATTATTGACTTAAATGCTAAAAACAGTTAATTTTTAGGTTAAAAAACGAGTTCCTTCAACTTTGTGTGGATGTTTGACTAAATAACATGCATGAAACTAAAAAATAAGCCTTGGACAAACAGTCAAATCGACAATAAATTCCTGAACTGTAGGCGGCAGAAGCTTCTAGTCGTCTACAGTGGTTTGTTGTAGGAGATACGGCGAGCTAAAAAGACTCTTCACTTCCTGTTTTGATGGAAAAATTCTGAGCTCAGAAACAATAAAAGTCTACAGGATTTTGGGATTTGAGAAAATACCGAAGGTCTCTCAACAATGAGAGACTCCCTGGGTGAAAGAAGACAAAAATGCCTACGTTTAAATGTTTGAACTGTTTAAGAAGCGTGACATTTTGGGAATAAGAAGAGTTTGTTCGCGAAAAGTTTGGAAAATTAGTTTTTTAAGTTGAACATTTTGTAGTAAAATCTCTAAAAAAACTCTCTAAACTGCGATTGTGTAAAAAAAATCAACGATATCACAGCTTCGTGTCGTAGCTTTTCCTTTACGCATACCAACTTTTTCAGCTCTGTGACTACCTCGTTGGCAGCTTTACACGAGATTACTCAAAAAGTTATGAACGGATTTTCGTGAAACTTTCAGGAAACCTCGAACGCGGTGCAAGGAACACGTGATTAGATTATGGCGGTTATCTGGATAACGATCCACTTTATTCTGAACTTTATTTTTTTTAATGACGCTGTGGCCTTGGTGGAGGTTAGGTCTTTGTACGGGTTTCCCAACGCTGAACATCAAAAATTGCGACAGAAAAGGGGAAGGATAACGTTGGAATACTAATGGAATGCTTACGCAATGGCACCCTAAATAAGTAAATATATAATATGAACATTTAACTACGTTTAAATGTGTGCCTGGAGCACATAAAGCACGTTGGCAGCTCCCCACAGCAGCACGGGGTAACTCTGCGAAAAACTCCCGCTTCAAACGCCCAGAAATCCCACAACATGTCCGCAGCATGCTAATGTTTGCCACCGCAGCTCATCTCTGATGCTTTACACCAAAGGAAACCAAAGAAAGGGGGGGGAAGGGGGACGCGACGCCCGGGAAGTCCAGCTGTCAGGCGGAGGAGAGCTTGTTCACAGCTGATTCAAAGACGGATTCTGTCCTCATGAATTTTAATTTGTCGCTTCCCATGGACAGAGAAGTAATTTAGAGGGGCTTTTTTTTTCTTTTTTTAGGAGTTATTTTAAAGCAACCAGCTGTAATATTTACCTCATGCTGCTTGTAGCAACTAAAACACCTTTCCCTGCTAATATTTGTGGAGCTAAACCTTTATTTTCTGGCTTTAACCCTTTGAGGACTACCATTTGAAAATATGTATGCAAATGGGAGCGCCGGCGCTCCCGTAGTCCTCAAAGGGTTTAATCACGCTTCGGCTTGTTTAAACCTCGTGTTGACGACTTTATTTCATGATCTCTTGGGATGCAGCACAAATACTTAATGAAAAAAAAA
>NC_051452.1:670555-673788 GCF_001649575.2 Kryptolebias marmoratus | reverse complement strand
GAACATAAACGCATCGACAAACACTTTGTGTCTGCAAAACATGTGAGGAGAGCTGCAGACCAGGGACAATCCAGAAATGCTCATGAATGTCAGTTTAGAAGCTATCAAAGTTCTCAAATAAAGCAGCTTTTGAGAATGTCAATGTTTGTTGGGGATTATCTTACAGAACTAGGAAGTATTTTTGATTTATAGATTAAAAGTTATGGTTTTTTATTGATTTTAGTTTAAAAAAAAAAATCGCAACTTTTAGGAAAACGCCCGTGAAATCCTGGAGGGACTGAAAAACGGCTTTGAGTTGGTCAATTTTACCAAAAAGCAGTTTTACTTGCAGATCGTTTTTGTCTCAAAAAACAATCCTAAACTAATTACAGGGGGGGGACGAAATTCTGAGATATTATTTTTGGGGAAAAACAAAACCATTTGTGAAAGGTCCTTGATAATATATATATATATATATATAAAACAAGAACACACAGGGACTTGTATTTGGTACATTGTGGGGACATCCTGACATATACTAACTTTGGACCACCTGTTCCTTGTGGGGACCAAGGAGGAGAAATTATGTTTTTGGGTTAGGGGTTTGGTTTAGGACTAAGGTTTGGTCTAGGGTCAGGTATGTACTGGTAATGGTTAGGGTTAGGCTGTAGTAATGTATGGAAGTCAATGGAAAGTCCCCGATTTTATTACAGCTATGTGGAGACAGGTGTTCATCGCTCTCAAAGTTCTCCCTTTCGAGTCACCATCTAGTCTCCAACAGTCACTGTTATGTAGTCTGCAAGTGTGCTGTAAATAAATAAAAAAACGGAGAAGCAGCAAGTGTCGGATTAAACACTCGGTATCCTGAATGATCGGGTCGTTCCGATTTCTAATTAGATTTTCTCCGTCTCTTCTTTTCGGCGATGATGCTAAGACCTCCCCGTTTCTTTAGACACTCGAAACCCGTCAGCCGGCACAAAAGCTGGAGGCTGAAGAACGGCATAAACCCCAAACAGCCCTCTTCAGGCACTTTTTCGAAACACTCGGCGTGCAACAGCGACTGCTGAGTAAAAGTGTGCGCGTGAACGAGTGTGTGTGTGCGTGTGTGTGGTTGCTTTAAGTTTCCATAGCAATGCTGCCTCCCGGGGCGAGCTGACTGGTGCATTTAAATGGGTGGATTGTATTATGGTCTATATTTACTGTACTAACACACTCAGCGGGCTTCTGCGCCTCCGCCGCGAGGCACAAACGGATCTCCATGGAGACGGCGGAGGGAGAGGGGAAAATGAAAATAGTCTGAATCGCGAAGTGGAAACCGGGAGATGACACAAACCGCCCCCGTGTGCGGACGTTCGATCGTCATCGGCGGCTGCGCGATCTTTTACATCGCCGTGTGAGATTTCGATACGAAAAAGCGAAGCTTTCGGCGTGACAAAAGAAAGACGCCGTTTTCTGCCACCGACCTCGTCCTCGCAAAGAAGTTCCCCTTGGCGACCAATCGGACGCTGCCTCCTTCCTGCCGGGCCTTCGTCAGGGAGGCCCGGGCCACCTCGTCTCGACCCAGGTACCTGTGAAACGGAAGAAAACAGGGGGCGTGAGGGAACTAGGGGTGCCTTGGCCAACAATACAGGGGGGAGATGAAACCCTGAGAGATAGCGCCAAATCTTCGTCCTGGCCTTTTTTTTTGTTGTTTGGCTCCCATTGGCGTGCCGTAATCCTGGGATTCAATCATTTAATCATATAAATGTAAGATTCAGCGTCACCCGCGGAGGTGGCGAAACACGCCAAATTGCCTCCGCGGCGCCAAACTGTGCCTAAACGCTCGAATTCTTCCTCCCGTTCCTCATTTTCCTGCTTTCTCTGCGCACTTACACTCTGTTTGTCTTCCTCCCCGCTGAATCCCATTACAATTGCTGCTGCCGGAATCTAATTTCCCCAAAGGGATCGTCAATCATCTAATCTAATCCATCTTGCCCCATCGCCGCTTTTTTTTTTGTTTTTTATCCCCTTTACGGCCCTCGTGACACAGAAAGTCGAAATTGCACACCTTTCCGCGCAAGCCAATCCTTACTTCGAATTAAAATGACCTCGGGATGTTGGAGTTGACACAAAATACAGGAGGAAAAAGAAAAAAAAAAAAAAGACACTGACATGTTTGCTCTGGACAGGAGAAAATTGTAGTGGTCTTAGGAGAAAAGTGACCAATCAAAAATATCCAGAACAAACATTAGGGGTCTCCAAAGAGGGATGGCGGCACTCGAATGGTCTCCGCAGAGCAATTATCTTCCCTCTTTCCTATAAGGCCTGCAGAAACTCGTCGGGCTATTATTTCACCGAGCAAGTACAAACCCGGTGACAAAATACCCTTTTGTTTCACCGCTGTGCAACACGCTGTAACTATTGTGTCAAAGCCTCCGGCGGGCGGCTGTACAGTCACTCCTATTTAAAAGCAATCCGTTCCTGCTTGAAATTAGTCACTTGAATGCATCATTAGAGTCTCCGGAGCTCAATTCCGGCACGGTAACAACTTTAACTGTGACGGTTTCAGAAGTGTCATTAATAAAACAAAACAAAAAAAAAAACGGGGACTTGGTCCGGAAATCGGGCGTAGTGAAGGAAAATTCGGTTCCAACGGTCACGCTAGCAAGGCGCCGGGGACGCCATCGTGCGGACGCTTTTCTCTCGAATTAAAAAACGCCTCACCTGTTAAAGCGGCGGTTCGGATCGTTTGAGGTAGGGTTTCTGGGGAAAGGTTTACGAGCGATTCAGATTTTACTTGCTGTAGATAGCTTGGCTCGTCCAGTTGGGGGTCAAGACTAAAGTGGATTTCTGCTGCCCTTGGGTCAAAATGACCCAATGAGGCCTCGGTTTTAAAATGGAGGCTAATCTAAAAGATTAGCTGGAATGAGTCTCGGCCTCGTGTGGAGGAGTTTAAGTATCTCTCAGACCCTCCGGGATTTCGCGATGTTGCGATCGCAACTGTTAACGCAAAATCAAGCAAACCTCGCAAAATTGAGCTGCCCGCGCCAGAGGCACTAATGCACCCCCATACCATCAGAGAGGCTGGCTTTTCCCCTCTCCTGTTTCCTACGAATGACATGACATCTCTGGTTTCCAGAGTTTATTTCCACGTTACACATCCCAGACCCTCCAGGATTTCGCGATGTTGCGATTGCAACTGTTAACGCAAAATCGAGCAAACCCCGCGACTTTAACGCAACTTTAATGCAACTTTAACCCAATATTTATTGTTT